>NC_033641.1:2350168-2498390 GCF_001540865.1 Ananas comosus
AGATTTTTAACTGCAATAGCTGGCCAGCATGAAGGATGTGGATGAGAATTCATCTAAGACTGAAAGTAGGAAATTCAATTCAAGCTGAAAATTATGTCAGCAAATTTTAATTGACTCATAGTGCTGAATTAGGCTAACTATGATTCTATTACCTAACAAAATATCTTAGACTGAAATCTGGAACAAGTGGGACTCAAATTGTAAATTGTACCCAACATACTTACACTCTATGAAATTGGTATACAACTAGATATGCTGTTATTTTTCTTTGGCTTCGCCTATCTTCATTGCACAAGTGTTTGTTATTTTCTATCATTCCACTTATTGGCTGTTGGAGCATATACATATATACATATATATGTATATATGTATATATATACTCTGGTAAAATCCTCTATATTTACGTTATGCTTTGCAAAATTGTTACTTAAATTAGATATTGTTAAAAATCAAATGAACTTTCCTAAGCCTAGCCATAATGACATGGTGATCATACTCAGCTCTTTGTGTGCAGTAAAGTGTGTTATTATCTTGCAATTTTATTATGTAGGGTAGATCATATCTTTTGATAGTTTCTGCATGCTATTTGACTCTCTTTTGTAGGCTTTGGAGTCAACTAGTACATTGATTATTGAATTCCACAATGATGAAGAGAAGACTGCTTGGCTTAAAGAGCTTGTGCAAACGACTTATAGAGCTTCTGTAGGCCATTCTTCCTTATCTTCATTTATTCTTAAATGAAAACATGTATTAATTTAGTGTTGTTTCATCTCAACATATTTCTCGGATGCTACTTGCAGGCTCCTCCAAAAATGGACATACTTGGAGAATTAGTCATTGGTAGATCGGACTCTAGTGGAGGACGAAGTAGTAATTTGGGAACCGCAGACCTTGTTATCAACGGCAGTGTTATAGAAACAAAGCTGTCTATATATGGGAAAGTAAGATGATTTCCGGAAACTTCGCTTATACTTTCTACGGAAATATCCCCTTAATGTATGATATAATTTTTTCATCGGCTGAGTTTACCAAAAGAATTTGGTTCTGTTCCTATGATTGCCTGTCTGCTTTGCTTAGTACTGCTATTACATTTGTTTTCTGATTAGTGTGTGTTTGTTTCTTGGTGTTGTAGGTTGATAGAAGTAGTGGAAATGATGAAGAGACTCTAATATTGGAACTTCTAGCTGGTGGAGGGAAGGTTAGCATGCTTGCTTTGACCCTTCTACAGGAACTACATATGTGATAAGCTAGTGACGGATTTTAATATGAAAAATAGACACTGCCAAGGATTGCCCATGCCATACCATGATGAGGCCATGTCGGCATGTGGCATAGGGTCGCGCCAACACCGTAACAACTTCTTTTTCCATTTTGTGGGTTCTTTTATAGCTTTCTTTTGTGGTAAAATGTTGCACAAATTTTTTTTTTTTTTCATACTGAAAGTATGTATATATTGTAACATTTGAACTTTTCAGATAATCATTTGTTCTCTACAGTTGAGTCTATTAAAAATTGAACTATTTCTAACGTTTCTTGTTTCCTGTTTTTATAGTGGAATAACTTGGAATTTTCTATATTTCTATTTCTATTTGACTTATTAAGTGATTATACATTGAAAGGTATGCTGTTCACAACCTGTAGTTTTCGTTTGGTATATATGCCATTTGGAAGAGACAATTAGCTATACAGGCAGTCTGAGAATCAGTCTATCCTATAGTTTTGATGCTAAGTACATTAATAAGTGCTAATAATGTTCATGTGCGCACACGTGTGTGGTGCTTTGGTTTTGAATAGTGATCAATATCATTATATTTCTTTACAAACTGGTAAATGATTTATATTCTTGACTTTGCAATATTCATTTCTTCTTTAGGTAAATCTCATTCAGTCTTCTGGTGATCTTACTGTGAAAACAAAGCTGCACTCGTTGAAAATCAAAGACGAGTTACAAGGACGCATATCTATGTCTCCACAATACATGGCATGCTCTGTGATGAATGATGAACATCGAACTGGTGGTTCTTCTACCCCTGATCTGGAAAAAGATCTCAGCAATTTCTCTGTAGAAGATGATGATAGTTTCAAGGATGCATTACCCGAATTCAGTCCCACTACCGACCAAAGCTTCTATTTGCATAACTTTGACATGGCTCGCAACTTGATGCACAGTCCTGCTGACTCATGTGAGGTGGATGCTATAGTTGGTCAGTCTGATTTATTACGTCATGATAGGGATGAGGTGAAACGGAAGTGCGACATATTCTATGAGGCGCGAGACAATACTGTAAATGATTTTGTATCTCTCACATTTTTGACTAGGCGTCCAGATTCCCATCTCTATGATAATATTGATATGCAGGTAATTGGAGAATTTATAATCTTTTCCATTCAGAAGTTTTTTTTTCCTTACATGATCATATATTCTGTTGGAAACTGTTAAGACGGATATCTAGTATTCTAATGTTCTTCCTTACTTATCCATGCCTTCCATGGGGCTCTGGCTTTGTATCTGTTAATGTTAACAGTGGTTTCCTTTGAATTTTCTTGTTCCAGATGAGTATACGCATGTCTGCACTAGAGTTTTACTGTAACAGGCCTACTCTTGTTGCTCTGATTGACTTCGGCCTAGATTTAAGCATGGTAAATTCAAGAGGGAGCAGTGGAAGTGAGATGATGTCCTGCGAACCCAACTCTACAGGCACAGAGAAGGAAGAAAATGGTCGTGCTTTAGTTAGAGGCTTGCTCGGTTATGGAAAGGGTCGGGTTGTTTTTAACTTGAAAATGGATGTTGATTCTGTTTGCATCTTTCTTAACAAGGAAGATGGTTGTCAACTTGCAATGTTTGTGCAAGAAAGTTTTCTCTTGGATTTGAAGGTAAGGAGTTCTTTTAGCCAGAACATCGTAGAGGTGTTTTGGTGTATTGATCTGTGTTCCTTTGGTTACTACACAGGGGATTTTTCCATTGCCTTTATATGCCTTTTTCTTCTTTTGTCTGTTTGAGTGTTTAAGGTTATGGTGTGTTGCTGCTTTTTTCTGACTTCATTCGAGGGTAAAGGATATTGGGTAATAGATTTAGTTGAAGGTTTATAATGTTGTCGTAGCAATATTTTGATGTGTTTAGGGAGTTTAGTATCTAAACTAGAGCTGAACTTTTGGAATCATTTATGTAATTAAGTGGAAATAAGTCTTCTACTGTTATCTTTTGGCATCAGTGACATCAGGTTAGATTTTTCATATTGTTTTTGGATATTAGGCAGTTAACTTATTTCGGATTGTAGATGAGGTTTGCTGCAAAGAGTAAATAATCTCAATGTATATGTAAAGTAGTATCATCTTTTCTTCTTCATCCATTGATCTATTCATCTACAGGTTCACCCTAGTTCTATTTCCCTTGACGGTACACTGGGAAATATGAGATTGTGTGATATGTCCCTAGGGCCAGATCATCGTTGGGGCTGGCTATGTGATATACGAAACCAAGGAATCGAATCACTCATCAAGGTACGCCTCTCTGTAAAATTGAATTTTCTGGTTGAAATGTTAGGCCACCACTTTTTTAATATGTTTTCTCGAACGTCTGAGTGAGCAGGTTGAAGTTAAACATATTAGTTGTCCTTTGGGCCAACCATGTTCATATCTAACTGCAATTGCATTATTTACACTAAAATGGACAGAGCATGATGAAACTGTCAAATTACTTGACATGCTATGCAGGCTTATTCAACTTAATCTTAACAGTGAGATAATCCCCTCACCAAGCTAAACAATTTTGTTTGATATGTGATTATGAAATCCGTTCAGTGCAATTTGCGCGTTGATAACTCTTTAGTCTTTAAAGGTGTATTGGGTGACTAAGGGACATTTTTGGCTTGCGTTATTTTCTTAATGTACATTCTTAAATCTTGAAGGTATCGTTATCAGTTAGGTTACTTTCAATTTTAGCCAAGATGGTTATCTATGTATAAACGGGATATATGTACAGAACAAAAAAGGGTTGCTAATAAAAGGCTGTCAAAGTGAGATTATGCTATTCTTTGCTGAGAGATTAGTATGTAATGTAATTGGTGTTTTTCAGGGTGCTATTTGCCGTGTTTCTGAGGGCTTATTTGGGTTTCCAAATAAGTTATCTAGTAATAACTTATGCGCAATGTCATGCCCTGGTGACGAAGCCCAACCAGGTGCGTGCCGTCACACGAACAGTGTTTTTCTGTACGTGCACGGCATCGGATCACTAAGCACCTTTATAGTAAAACATTTTACCAGAGATATGAAACAGGAATTTAAGTTTCGAAAAGCATTTAATGTTTATAAAACATGTTGAGATTTCCATTACATCCACAACGAATGTTAAGTTTAGTTACAACCCAATGAACGTTAAGTTTAGTTACAACTATTCATCTTTCCAAAATGTTACATTTTCTAATGTTCCAAGATTGCAAAACTTGGAGCTGAAGTAGACCAACCAACATGCGTCCTCACTCTGTATCGCACTTCACCCCACACGACGAACTTAAAAAATGGCGGAAAAGGGGCTCGAGGGAGGAAATAGGGGAAAAGAAGAGCTAGGGTACCCCTTAGCTTCATTTTATACAAGGAAAGGGTGGAAAATTGCAGCCAACCCCTTAAACTTCCACAATTTAGAGTTTTACACTACTCTCCTCCTTGACTGCGCACACAACACTCAGTTGCCAAGGTTTTGGAATCTCTATGAATGTTTTGAACCAGGTTGTGCTCCGGAACCAGTTCACAGGTTGCTCTTAAACAGAACCTTTTCCCACTCTGTTTGCTGTTTTAGTTACGAAACCTGACACCTGCGTTTCGAATTAGATACTTGACTGAAAATCTTGATTAGTTTCTTCTCCCTCTCTCTTTTTCTTTTGAAATTTAGGGTATTACACACAATGAAGATTTTCTTTTGGTGGTTATCATATACGAGTTTACTTTGTCCCTTACAAGGTCTTGGTAGCCATTTTGTGTGATCAAGCAATCCACCTATGAGGTGATTTATCTTATTCCAAGAAAATGACTTGGAAGCCGAATATAGCATATCGTTGTAGACGTCTAATTAGACTTCATATCTATTACAGTACATTCTTCTTGAGTAAACCAAAATGATATGCCAAACAAGATGTTCATGCGTCCAATCAGACCCTTAGTGTATTTCTTAGAATAGTAGAAATCGGATTGCAGGATTGAGTAATTCTGATTGCTTGAGCTGATTTGATATTCAAGTGAAGGGTGATGATTCTTTCATAGTAATATTTAGATATCTGTACTAATCTTGAGTTAATTTTGTTTTGCTGTCTGTATTCCAGTTCACCTTTCAGTCATATAGTGTTGAAGATGATGATTATCAAGGGTACGACTACAGTTTGAGTGGACGGCTTTCCGCAGTGCGTATTGTTTTCCTTTATCGGTTTGTTCAGGAGGTATGTGCGTCCATCAGTAGTTTCCAGGTTTTGTCCTTTCTGAAAAAATTAGTACACTTTAGGCTATTTTGTCAAGTACAAATCAATGAACTTGTTCGTTCAACTTATCTTTAGACTTTAGGGGCTTTAGCTTGAATACGAAATTCTATCCTAAAATTGAATATTTCCAGATTACTTCATATTTTATGGAGCTTGCTTCCCCGCACACTGAAGAGGCAATCAAGTTTGTTGACAAAGTTGGAGGTCTTGAATGGTTGGTTCAGAAATATGAGATAGATGGTGCTGCAGCTATAAAGTTTGATCTTTCCCTGGATACTCCAATAATCGTCATTCCCAAAAACTCAATGAGTGAAGAGTACTCATCTATGAACTTAAAGTTTTATTCTTGATTTATCCAGATTTGTATTGCGTCAATTGGATATTCATTTTATATCTGTATGCTAACTATTTCTGGCTTTTTATACTACTGTGAAGCTATACCTTGTTCTCTGGTTTTTTTTCTTGTAGTTATATGCAACTTGATCTTGGACAACTAAAAGTACAGAACAGTTTCAGTTGGTATGGTTGTAAAGAGAAAGATCCTTCTGCTGTACATCTTGATATTCTTCATGCCGAGGTAAATGCCAGATGGGGTTTAGAAACATGCATTTCCCTTTTACCCTGCTTTTGTTCTGAATTTAGATTCCTTTGGCATCATTTCCAAACAGATAAATGGAATCAACATGGCAGTGGGAGTCAATGGTGTTCTGGGGAAGTTAATGATACGAGAGGGCCACGGCATCAATATTGAAGTGCGACGTAGTTTGCGAGATGTCTTTCGAAAGGTTCCAACTCTGTCTATCGAAGTTCAGGTAACTGTCTTATATCTTGGCATTGAAGAAGTTGCTATGATATATAGGATTTAAGTATCTGCCGTAGCAATTAAGGATTAAAGTGCCGCCCCGTGCTGTACCGCGGTTCCTGTTGGGTATCGCGGTACGTATTGTGCCGAGTTTTTTTTTTTTTTTTGTTATGATTTGTTATTTAGGATTTCAGAGTTGTTGATAACTAAATCACACTATTCTATCACTAATTTGTTTTTTTTATTTCGTTATTTCCTTCTCTCCTTTTTCTTTAATTTAGTTATCTAATGTTTCCAATCTTATCTATTATAGAATCCAATCTAATCCAATCTAAAATTACCTAATCTAATCTACAAAATCTAGTCAAATCTAATCTAATCTAGAATCTAATATAACATATATTTAAATTTGTCCATTCTAATTTATAAGTACGAAACCTAATCAAATCTAATCTAGAATTATCTATTAGAGTATTAAATATAGTAGAATATACTAATTAAATTTGATTTACTTAATTCCAAATTACCTAAATTAATACTTTAAAAATTCTGACTTAAAATTACCTTATTTAATCTTATATCGAATCTAATCTAATCTATTTTATATTTAAGTTTCCCAATTTGATTTAGTCTAATCTAATCTTATGAACAAACTAATGTAATCTAGAATTACTTGAGCTGTTTTATTCCAATCTAGAATTTGTAAATTAGCATAAATATAAAATAATTTTGATTTAGTATTATTAGATATATTAGGATATATAGTTGATTATAGTAGATTATATAGCCAATTTAATTTGACAATACTAGCAGTATCTATACTAAATTGTCAAATAAATCTTGTATCTGCAGATGACAATATGCTATATAATCCATTGTAATGAACTATGTGGAACTAAGAAGTCATCTTTTTTGTAAAAATGTAAATTTAAATAATTATTGTACTTGTGAATTTTATTATTGTATTTTATTTTTTAGTAGTTTAGGGCCCGCGCTTCGTGGCGGATCGATAGTATTTCAGTCAATCAACATATATAATTATTTAAAATTTAAAATTAAAAAATATAATAAAAAATAAAAAAATTCATATAGCCTTCTGTACATTATAAAGCTAATCTTTTTTGATTAATATTTTTCAGTATTTGTAGAGTTAAAGTATTCTAATAACTTCACCTAAAAATTCAATCAAACTTAGTAGTTTTAGTAGCTATTCTATAAATAAATTTTTAATTAAAAAGTTAAAATTGGAGGATTTATTCTAAATTGCAAATATATGATGTTATCCTTATCTTGTTAACATTGATTGGAGAAAGAAGAAATTATTATATGCACCTGGTGTATATTGACACACCCTACATCACAACTTATATTAAAGGACTATTTTCTAATATCGAAACTTAATTAAATATATCTAAATTACAAAGTCTAATAATTTAAATATGCTTACTTAATTAAATTTTGAAATTTCTATTAAATGTTTTAAGTATTTGGTGTATGTTCTTATATACATCTGGTATAGAGAATGCTTAATAGAGTGCATTCATAATTCCAAGAAAAAGAGGAGAAATCTTTACTTGCACCTAATTTATACTAATATTTCATACACCATAAAAGCATATCAGATGATTGATAGAATATCTGATAATTAGTATTAAAGATTTTTGTGATGTGATGGAATCTTATGGATTTTAAAATATTAACAATAAAAAGAGGCTTGGTGTATGTGATATTTTAATAGACCAGGTGCATGCAATATTGTTGAAGTAGAGGAGGGAGAGGAAAGAGGACACTTGTCACTCCGAGGGCTTCTGATGTGACCCAACTGTCAAATTAATATATCTATAGATAATTATTAAAATTTTAAGATAAAAAAATTATAACTAAATAAAAAAATTATAAAATAGTGTTATGTACATTACAAAAAATAACTTTTGTATTAATATTTTCTTAATTTTGAATAGTTACATTATTTTAACAATTTTATTTAAAAATTAATCAAATTTAATAGTTTTGAAAACTGTTCTATAAATAACTTTTTTAACTAAAAAGTTAAAATTGGGGAACGTATTTCAAATTGCCGAAAAGATGATGATGTCTTTACCTTATTAAAATTGATTGGAAAAAAAAAATTTTCTTGCATGCACATGATATATATAGTAACATTCTATACGCCACAACTTTTATTAGATGATAAATATTTTGATATCAAAACTTAATTTAACATATATAACCTACGAAGTTAATAATTTAAATTCTATTTAATGATTTAGATTTTAAAATAAAAAATAATGAAAAAAAAGAGTCGAAGAATCAAAAAAATACAAATAAAGAAATTTAGGATGAAACAACAGCTACTACAGTTAAAATTTAAGAAGTATTTTAAAAAAAGAAGAAAAAAGCTATAAGAAGAATTATATTTATAGCAGCAGTAAGAGTTGAGAATTAAAATATCATGTCTCATAATTTGAGTCAGAAATTGCAACTAATTAACATTTAAAATCTAAAACATTGTGTCCCTTTTTGAATATTCTAGAAGATTCTGAATGTAAAGTTGATTGCTTATAAAACTATAAATATAGTATTGAAGTTTAATATTAAAACCAAATGGATCATTTTGAATTGATTATTTTACTTTTCAAAATTTTTTAATTTATTTGATTTGAGACGATCAACGATATTTTGACTTTAAATTTTGAATGCGTCATTTATTTTTACACATTCAGTTAATATATTTTATACAATTCTCGTAATTTTAAATTTATTAAAGTAAGTAATTAAATTAAACTCTATCAATCTCTCTTTTATTTTTTATTATACAACTTATTTTTAAGTGATAAATATTATGAAATTAAAATTTATATTTAATATATGTAATTTTAGTTATATAAAAAGTTATGTGTAAAAAATTATAGATTATATAATTTAAATTTTAGGAGAAAATGAGAGGAATGAGTTGGTAAAAAAAAATGCCCCACTGTCGAGAGAGAGAGAGAGAGAGAGAGAGAGAGAGAGAGAGGGGGAGGGAGGGAGAGAGGAGAATTAGAGGAAAAAAAAAATCCCACCCCGCTTGCTCGCGCCCGAGCGTGACCCTCGCTCCCGCCCGCCCGCACCCCTCGCGAGCGCCCGCGCCGCGCCTGCCCACGCTACCACGTGGATCCCTCCGAGAACTCAACTTTTAATATATCTATAGATTCTTTATGAGATATAGTTGTATTTTACATATAAAAAAGCTTACCAGTATGTTAATTGATGAGCATAGTAAGCTATTCATAGCCACTATTCATAATTATTTGACTAAACCTATCAAAATAATATTATAAGAGCTTACTGAGACCAAAAAAGCTAAAATAAGCTCGTGCCAAAGCGTGTCATTAGGAGGTCATGCGTATCCATCGGCACGCAAGCGTATCACGTGTCGACACGACAGCGTGCTTGTGCAGTATCGTGCCAGGCAAACAACGGCACTCCCCCGTGCCACGACACTTTAATCCTTGGTAGCAATTGCTTAATGACATAGTATTATTTATTCTAATCAAAATTATGTGGTTGCTGAACTTTTATATGGTTTAATTGCCTAATCAATTCATGTTGGGGGGGGAAACACTTCGCAGCTCAACAGTGTCTTACTTAGCTTCATGCTCAAGGAGATATCTTAACTCCCTAGTTGCTTGCTTCTGTTTGCCCTGGATTGGAATGAGAATATATTCCTGTTGGATACCATAGTTTAGAAGATTGGAAGTTTGGAACTATTTTACGTCTTCTTTTTTGCTTCTACTATCTTGTACCAGTATAATTCTTTACCTCTAAGTTGGGAGATTGTTGTTTTTTCCCCCTAGCGTGACAAAAGTATTGTCAAGGTGATCTTTCATGAGGCCCTTGCTTCAAATATCTAGCAAGAGTCAAATGTGATGTTGCAAGATAGTCTCTTGATGCTTCAAATATTTTAATAAACAATTAAAATATGCTAGCAAGTTTTCGGCACGACCCCATACCACGGCAGTTAAATACTTGTTTCTCAGTTTTCTTTGCCCTTATTACAAAATTCAGAGTTCCTTTCAACTTAGCTAATATTTTATCCTTTCTGAAGATAAAGAATGCTGAAAATAGAGTTTGGGATTCTTGAATTCTTCATCAAGCAACTGTTGCAACGCTTTATTCTGATATTCACAATGAAACTGGCTTACTTTGTAAATAGTTCGATTAATCATGCAAATCCTCTCATTTGGCAACTCAAACTGTCATGAAATGGTTGACTTCTATATGGCTTTGTGTATTTTGCAGGTTGGTTTGCTACATGGTGTCATGTCTGACAAGGAATACAATGTTATAATAAATTGTATTTCCATGAACTTATCAGAAATGCCTAATCTTCCTCCAAGTTTTCGTGGAAATGTAAATGGAACAAAGGATTCGATTCGTTTGATTGCTGAAAAGGTCAATCATAACAGTCAGATATTGCTTTCACGAACTGTTTTTGTCCTGGCTGTTGAGATTCAATATGCCTTGCTAGAACTTTGCAATGGCCCCGATGCAGAGTCTCCGTTGGCTGAGATTGCTGTGAGTAGTGCTTATTCTGAAAAATTACAGCCGCTTATTCAACATAATGAGTTGTATTTTCTTTTTGCATAATGCTGCAGTATGCTATATTTTCTTGTGTTGTTGACGACAATATCCTGATTGTTTCTAAATTTTCTGAAAAGAAAACTTATCTAGTTGAAAAGGCAGTTGCTAGATCTTTGACAAACAAAAGCTTAGGACTTTTGCTGTTGTACAAAGCGGAAATGATTTTTTGAACCCCCAGTGCATTGCTTCAAATGGAGCTTTTCCTTCTTTTGTGGCAGGAAGTTCTTTGGGATGATACCAATTGAAAATTTTGTTATTTCTTTTTTCCCCCCTAGTGGCTTTACTTACCAGTGGAAGCCCTAGCCAGGCTAAATAGGCTGTATATTAGAAATTTGATAGAATATTGCCAAATATTAATTGCTTGCTGGCATTATGTCCTTTTGCAGCTAGAAGGTGTTTGGGTTTCTTACAGAACTACCTCACTGTCTGAAATGGACCTCTATTTGTCTATTCCAAGATTCTCTGTATTGGATATACGTCCTGATACAAAGCTGGAGATGCGCTTGATGCTTGGAACTTATACTGATATTTCCAAGCCGGGCATATGTGATATCTCTGCTTCTTCTGGCTTAGAAACTGCTACTGATATTGATGCTTCTAACCTGACGATGTTGATAATGGATTATCGATGGCGCTCTTCTTTCCAGTCCTTTGTTATAAGGATTCAACAGCCGCGTGTTCTTGTTGTTCTAGACTTCCTTCTTGCTGTTGCTGAATATTTTGTGCCTTCCTTAGGCACAGTAACAGGCAGGGAGGAAACCATGGACCCGAAGAATGATCCTTTAATGAATTCTGATGACATAATACTTTCTGAGCCAGTTTACATGCAGAGAGAGGATGTTGTTCGCCTTTCACCAAGAAGACAATTAATTGTGGATGGTTGGGGAATTGATGAGTTCATTTATGATGGATGTGGAGGTACAATATCATTAAGTGAGGAGTTTGATAGTGAAGGACAATCATATTCTGGAGCACTTATCATGATTGGGCATGGAAAGAAGTTACGCTTCAAAAATGTGAAAATTGAGGTACATAGTTATTCTACCTACTGATCTACCCCTTGATACTGTTTAGCAATCTACACCTTGATACTGTTTAGTTATTCAGTTCATTGTGTATCTCTCTTTCTTATTGTTATATTTTGTATTTACACAGCTTTAATTTTCTTCTTTGTATTTGCAAACGGTGCTCTTTGGTTCACATGACATTTCAAAACAGAATATGGGAAAACATGTTTCGGCCTATATTTACAAACTATAGTCAAATTTTTTGTTGAAAATAATCTTCTATTTTGTCTGCTGATATAACTGCTAGTCATTTCACTTAGAAGAGTTGCTGACACTTCTGTATTAACAAGATGAGCGACCAAATAATGACTAAAAAGATAGTGAGTAATGAACCATGGATTCTTTATCTTGATAATTCTAATGCTTCCTGCCAATAGCCATAATAATCTGATTCTTTCTCTTTAATGGTCTGAGAAGATTCTAGAAAAGAAAAAAAATTTCTACTTAATACCACAACTAGTAGGACTGTTTTTGGTGAAACCGCAGAGTGCTCTGCTGGGCATTGTCCCCGGCTTTCTTTAGCTGATTTCTTGCATTACCAAGGCTACCTTGTAGCACTAGTAATTTGTCATATTGCCAAATGTAAAATGAAGGATTACATCTGTTTAGTGATTAGATCCACTCCCTACTTCTGTTCAGTTGTCAAGATTGCTGATATGGATTTATGATTTGTTACTTTAATGTCAGATCATAGTCTTAAAAATCTCACAGTATAAATGCTAAATGTGCTCCAGATGATACCATTTTTCTTATGACTTTTATCTATATTAGAAGCTTCAAGTGTTCCTCTATAAATGCAGAAAGCATGTTTAGGGAACTATATTTTGCTTCTTAAAACAAATAGGCAATATCTTTACGTTCTAAAGAAGATGCTAAAAGTAAACCTTTGAACAATAAACCATTTCTTCTGCCCTGTTGGGGGGGTGCTGGGAAGCTGCATTCAGCAAGGGGTGGCCACACATTCTCCTGTTGGGCCTTTTGTTTCTGGAAGAGGCTGCGGTTTACATTGCATGTATCAAGTCGGTTACAAAGATGTGCGCCCTTAAAACAAGGAAGCACACGCTGACATGCAGTGTCATATGCCATTCTGTTTGCAAGTGCAGACCCAAGGCTTCAACCCAAAACAAGTTCATCCTGATAAACAGGAAGGTTGAACTAGTTTTGAGAGTCACTACTGAACCAATATAAGCTGCCGATTTGTGTCTTTCATCTGAATATTTAACTGTAAAAAGCATAAACAGTACTATGCAAACATAAGTTTCTTCTCGAGACCAAATTTTGTTGGCGTCCTATTCTCTCTATAATTTCTCAATAACGTATTTTCTTTCATATAGCTATATCCTTTTCTGGTGAATAAATCCTGGGAGAACAAACGGTTGGCACGAATTAGTTATACTTATATTTTCTCTTTACCTATTTGGTGTGAAGGAATTTATTGCCTGCAATTTGTATTTTATGTATTATCTGATCCAACTATCTCTTTTGTTCTTGTGTAACACAACACATATCAGAATGGAGCAATATTGAGGAAATGTACATATTTGAGCAACGGTAGCAGCTACTCAGTGTCCACAGAAGATGGTGTTGAGATTTCATTATTAGATAGTTTTGCTTCAAAGATGGATGACAACGATATGGTGCAGTATGATGAAAGCAAAAAGGAAACAAATCCTCATGAAACAGTTGTTGGTGCTCCTTCAAATCAGATGTTCAGTGTTACCTTTGAAGCTCAGGTAGATTATTTCTTTATGTTATGCCATAAATCAGATGTTCAGTGTAAGGCTAACGAGGAGCAATACATCTATTCTGTTTTATTTGGGTTTAGATTAGATACAAGGTCTGACTCTGCCACTTAGGTTTATGTTACATACTTAGATCCAATGATCGAGCATGCTGCTTTTGCCGGGTGCGTGGGGCGGAATGTACCGCACAAACAGGGTATCAGCATGGTTCAAACACAGTGTTGAGACCTTGTCAGCACAACCCAAACGCAAATTTATTTAAGAAAATGAGCTAGAATTTCCTTTCCAAACCCTTGTACCCTAGCGTTCAGTGTAAGGCTAACGAGGAGCAATACATCTATTCTGTTTTATTTGGTTTTAGATTAGATACAAGGTCTGACTCTGCCACTTAGGTTTATGTTACATACTTAGATCCAATGATTGAGCATGCTGCTTTTGCCGGGTGCGTGGGGCAGAATGTACCGCACAAATAGGGTATCAGCATGGTTCAAACACAGTGTTGAGACCTTGTCAGCACAACCCAAACGCAAATTTATTTAAGAAAATGAGCTAGAATTTCCTTTCCAAACCCTTGTAGCCTAGCATTGATGCATTGAAATGGCTTAGTTTGAGGGATAGATTGGGCAAGATTGATTTCTCAATAGTAACCTTTAGTTTTAGTGAAACCTTGTTTCACAAAAATTTGACGAAACTAGTGATAAATAACCGGTATTGATATTTTAGAACTATTCACTGTAAGTGACATATTTTCAGTTGCATCAAAGGTCTCAATGAAATTGAGGGTTAATTTGTGGAGATTTGGTTCTTCCTGAAGTTTAATCCTTACTTCTAAATAATCTATTATGTCTTTCTTTTTTTTTAACTAAAATTGTTGAAAATAGGAATTACTCCATTACTTGAGTAGAAAACTATGCAAAAACAATACATATGGGAATAAGCCAAAGTGCAGAAAACCATCCTGAACTTATCATGATTTTCACTTTGCCAATCTGGACTTGAAATATCTACTATTACCTTCCTAGTTATTTGAAATTATTCCAGGGCTTACAATGTTGAAGAGGGTTTGCAATGATTAAATTATCCCGTGATTCCAGTTTTCATCCTTCTCTCTAGCACCACTACCAACATCACCACTAGTTGCACCTCTTTGTCCCCATCCACATCTTCCTTGTCCTCTTCATCCTCCATCTAAACCAGCACCTCCTCCAGTGGCTCCTCTCTGTCCCTCATCTCTACCAAAAACGCCCCCTCTGCCACCACCGTGCTTCTCTTTTCTATCATATTCTCTTCGTCTTTCGTCAGAACAACCTCCACTTTCTTCAGGTTTAATGGTGCGGATTGCCAATCCTGATGCCCTACCATCGAATTTGAACATTATGTTTATCCATTAGCTATCAGCTTGTGGCGTCAATATCAATTCTCAAGTATAGGAGTTTAATTATAAAATGTTTTATCCTTAAAACAAGTTTTTTTTTATTCTGAACATACCTTCATCAGGTAAGCATGTTCAATTAGTTATTTTCCAGGAACTTACTCCAATATATAACTTGTGATCTCTTTCTCTGAACTCTATCCAGGTTCTATCCCCTGAATTTACCTTCTATGACAGTTCTAAATTGTCGACGGATGATTCCTTGCAGATAGAGAAGCTTCTTCGTGCTAAGATGGATTTCAGTTTCATGTTTGTACTTTATCTCATCTTAACTGGTTATAGTTGCCATTAAATTGTAATTTCTTTTTTTTATCTTTATTTTTGCAGTTGATTCTTCCATACTATCCTTTGCATGTGTCTTATGCTTTATAAATTTGAGATAGGTATGCTTCGAAGGAAAATGACATATGGGCTCGCTCTATTGTAAAAGATCTCACAATTGAGGCTGGTTCAGGTCTGGTTGTTCTTGAGCCAGTTGATATTTCAGGAGGATATACTTCAGTTAAGGACAAGACAAATGTTTCATTGGCAACTACTGACGTATGCATCCACCTTTCTCTTGCTATTGTTTCGCTCTTACTTAAGTTGCAAAATCAGGCTCTCGCAGCATTACAATTTGGCAATATCAATCCACTGACTTCTTGCACCAACTTCAAGCGAGTTTGGGTATCACCAAAAGGTCACTGTTGTCTCTGCCTAGTAAATTGTGCGGTTGCACTTTTCTCTTAACTTTCTGGTAATATTTCTTTTATGCTTCTCTCCTTTTGTTTTAATTAGTCCCATTAATGCAGGAGAACTACCTGGATACAGTCTCACCTTTTGGAGGCCTCAAGCTTCTCCCAATTATGCTATATTGGGTGATTGTGTGACATCAAGGTGGGCAGAAACCCAACTTCTTCTGAGGGCTAATACATTTCATCTTCTAATTTTTCTCGATCTCATAGGTTCCAGCAGATGTTATCTTTTATATATTGTAGTAATGCATTTGTAAAGCATACCTAAACAATTATCTCGTTGATGTTCTTGCATTTGAAACCTTTATTTGTGGATAACTTAAAGCTAGCAGTTTTTCTAGCTGCTCAAATTCGTCATTATCTTTGATCATGAGAGTTCAATGAAAAATACATCAGGGTAGGTGTTGGTTTACGTGAATTCGCCATGTTTTTAAATGGTCAAATCGTGAGGAAATCTCCTCAATTGAATAAGTTTTCCCTCTTCTTCAGTGCCCCACACACACACACACACACATACATACATATATATATATATATAGAGAGAGAGAGAGAGAGCGAGAGCGAGAGCAGGGCTACTGTGCTATTAGAAGTACAGCAGCCCTTGTGCTCCTAACTTCCTAACCATCCATCAATTTTGATAGGTGGTTAGGGTGAGAGAAAGAAGAGAAATTGGGGAGAAATTAGGAGCACAAAGGCTGTTGTGCTCTTAATGGCACAGACACAATAGCCCTACTCTCTCTCTCTCTCTCTATATATATATATATATATATGTATATGTGTGTGTGTGTATATTTATAGAGTCCAGCTATTGTTCTTTTAAAAGCACCAAGCACTTAGTGCTTGCAAGTTTTTCACTATCAGATGTATCCCTTTGACCAATTCCACCCCTTATATCATACTATTCCAACAACCACCCACTCAACCCTAGGGGACCACTATTATTCTAACCCTACAAATCTTTATCCAAAGGCTGAAAACCCGCAAGCACCAATGACTTGGTGTTCTTAAAAATATAGGAGCTCAATTCTGTGTGTATATATATATTTTTTGTATATATGTGTGTATATACATATGTATATACACACACACACATATATATATGTGTGTATACACACATATATACACACATATATACATATGTGTGCATATGTGTGTATATCTATGTATAGAGTCCGACTGCTATACTCTTATGAGTATGATCGCCTTCGTACACTAAGTCGTTTTCGAGGGCTTTTCTTTACATTTTGCCCCTTCAAAACTATTTTTTACAAATGAGCCTAACAAATTTATATTTGCATAAATAGCCATCTCCCTGCCACGCAAGCGCGTAGGTGGTGGTTTTAAGTTGAACACGTTGATTCAATCATTGTTTTTTAACACAGTAATTGGATTCCCGTGTTTCTTTTTGTACTTCTTATCACTCCTAAGTTTAAAAAAAGGAACTAGAATATGGATATGAACACGATGATTCAATCACCGTGTTCAACTTAAAAATGCCAACATGGTGCTCTCATGGCAAAAGAGGGTCATATATGCAAATATAAATTTTGTAGGGGCATTTGTTAAAAAAAAGTTTCAAGGAGACTAAATGCAAAAAAAGCTTCGTTTTCGATAATAGAGCTTCCAAATCGACAATCCATACTGTTAAATATTAACTAGAGCATTTAAAACTTGTAGAAACTAAATTTTATAATTTTTTTACATCATTTACCTTACAATCAAAAGATCTCAAAATTGACAACTTTTAACAGCCGGTATGGAATAGTTGCAAGTTTAACTGTGTAAAAGAATCATAATCAGTTGAAGTTTTGATAGAAAATTCTATTCACCATCTAGATAAAGATCAATAACTTCGATCCTAAATTGATGAATTCGATCCTCTAATTTTGGGAGGGTGTTTGATTTTGACCATTCGTTTTATGCCCGCTTGATAGACTTTATTATAATTTCAAATAATTATGAAATTTGATTTCTAGAAGTTTCAAATTCTCTAGATATTGTTTAACGGTATGGATCATCCATTCAGAAGCTCTATTATTGAAAATGATTTATGAGTACGAAAGACTCTATACTCATAAGAGTATAGTAGCCCTACTCTGTGTATACACACACACATATGTGTGTGTATATAGTGTAGAGCTACTATGCTTTCGGAAACATATAAGAGTTGGTGCTTCCGACTTTTTTGCCCTTAGATCAAGAATTTTAGGGTTGGGATTATAGGGGTCCCTCTAGGGTAATATTAATCCAAGGGTTAGAAATAGTCAAAGGGGCTGATCCAAGAGTTAAAAAACTAGAAGCCACCATAATTGGACTATATATATGTGTGTGTGTGTGTATATATATATATATATATATATAGAGAGAGAGAGAGAGAGAGAGAGAGAGTCCAGCTATGGGGCTTTTAAAAGCACCAAGCACTTGGTGCTTGTAAGTTTTCCGCCGTTAGATATACCTCTTTGACTATATATATATAAATATGTATATATATATATGTTGAGTAGGACTTGTGTGCTATTAGGAGTACGAAGGCTTCCGTGCTCCTAAGCCGTTTTAGATGATGGGACTTTCGAATTGACGATCAGCTCCGTTAGACTTGATCTAGCGTATTTGAAGTATTTAGAAAATAATGTTTGCGGATTTTCGATATCATTTACCTAGTGATCAAAAGGATTCAAAATCAACAATATTTAATGGTTGATGTTTGCCGTTTGCAAATTTAACGATATAGAAGTATTCAAATCAGACAAAATTTTGATTGAATATATTTTATACTATCAACAACAAGATCAATATCTTTGATCGAAAATTTTAGTGCTACATCCACTAGGTAAATGATATCGAAAAATCGCAAAATTTATTTTCTAGATAGTTCAAATACAATATATCAAGTCTAACGGAGCCGATCGTTGATTCGGAAGTTACATCATCGAAAACGGTTTAGGAGCACGGAGGCCTCCGTGCTCCTAATAGAACACAAGACCTACCCTCTCTATCTATATATATATATATGGGTATACATATAGAGAGAGAGGGAGAGAGAGAGAGAGAGAGAGAGAGAGAATGGCTACTATACTCTTATGAGTATAGAGCCCTTTGTACTCCTAAGTTATTTTCGACGATGGAGCTTCTGAATCGACGATCCACTCCGTTAAATATGATCTAGAGTATTTGAAACTTCTAGAAAATAAATTTCATATTTTTTCGACATCATAATAAAGTCCATCAAGCAATCATAAATGAAAGGCCAAAATAGAACGACGTCCTAAAAATGGATGATCGGATCCTTTAATTTAACATCGGAGTTATTGATCTTTATCTAGATAGTAAATAGAATTTTCTATCAAAAATTCAACCGATTACAATTCCTTTACACCTTTAAACTAGCTAGTATCCCATATCGACTGTTAAAAATTGTCAATTTTGAGATCTTTTGATCATAAGGTAAATGATGTAAAAAATTTATAAAATTTGATTTCTAGAAGTTTTAAATGCTCTAAATAATATTTAACGATATGGATCGTCAATTCGGAAGCTCTATCATCGAAAACGACTTATAAGTACGAAGGCGACCATACTCATAAGAGTATAGTAGCCGGACTCTCTCTCTCTCTCTTTATATATATATATAGAGCTAGGCTGGTATACTATCAGTAGCACGAAGGCCTCCGTGCTACCAAGTTGTTTTCAATGATGCGGCTTCTAAATCGACGATCGGCTCCGTTAGACTTAATCTACACTATTATAAGTATTTGGAAACTAAATTTCATAATTTTTTGACATCATTTGGCTAGTGATCAAAAGGTCGCAAAATAGACAATTTTAATGGAGATGTGATGCGTTTGTGAATTTAACGGTGTAAAACAATCCAAATCTGATAAAATTTTTATAGAAAATTCTTTTCACTATTTAGAGTAAGATCAGTACCTATGATCTTAAATTAAAGTCTTTTATCATCATTTTTTATGAGATTTTTATTTTCAGCCGTTCATTTTTAGACTACTCGTTTGATTGGTAAATGAGGCCGAAAAATTATGAAATTTAGTTTCCAAATACTTTTTATAGTGTAGATCAAGTCTAACGGAACCGATCGTCGATTTGGAAGCTGCATCATTGAAAACAACTTGGTAGCACGGAGGCCTCCGTGCTACCGATAGTATAACAGCCTGGCTCATATATATATATAGAGTTGAGCTAGAATGCTATCGATAGCAAATGAGATCCGTTGCCACCCATTTGTTTTCGATGATAGAGCCTCCAAATCGACGATCGGCACCGTTGAACATGATCTATATCACTTGAAGTGTTTAGAAATCAAATTTCAAATCTTTTTGACATCATTTGACTAATGATCAAAGGGTTTCAAAATTTGTAATTTTAATGATCGATATGATGCGTTTTCTCGTTTAACGGCGTAAAGATATCCAAATCAATTGAATTTTTGTTAGAAAATTCTTTAAACTATTTAAAACAAGATCTATACTCTTGATCTTAATTACAAGACTCCTATCATCATTTTTTAAAGAATATTCATTTTCAGCCGTTCATTTTTGTGTCCACTCGATGGATAAGAGAACAATATCGAAAATGTATGAAATTTGATTTCTAAACACTTCAAGTGGTATATTCAATGGTGCCGATCGTCGATTTGGAGACTCCATCGAAACAAATGGATGGCAACGGAACCCGTTTGCTATCGATAGTATTCTAGCTCAACTCCATATATAGAACTAGGTTGGAATACTGTTAATAGCACCAAGTCATTGGTGCTATTAGTTTTTCTAGCCCTTGGATTGAGAAATGCGCGGTTAGGATGATGTGGGCCCCTTAGGGTTGAGTGGGTGGGTGGTTGGTTGAATAGTATAATCTAACGGGTAAAAATAATCAAAGGGTTAATTCTAACGGTGGAAAACTCGATAGCACCAAGTCCTTGGTGATATCCATAGTGTCCCAGTCGGACTCTACATATAGCACCAAGTCCTTGGTGCTATCGATAGTGTCCCAGTCGGACTCTACATACTATATGTAGAGTCCGACTGGGACATTATCGATAGCACCAAGGACTTGGTGCTATCGAGTTTTTCACCGTTAGAATTAACCCTTTGATTATTTTTACCCGTTAGATTATACTATTCAACCAACCACCCACTCAACCCTAGGGAGCCCACATCATCCTAACCGCGCATTTCAAAATCCAAGGGCTAGAAAAACTGGTGCTATTTCTGTAGAGTCCGATTGGGATAGTACTATCGAGTTTTCCACCGTTAGAATTAACCCTTTGATTATTTTCACCCGTTAGATTATACTATTTAACCAACCACCCACTCAACCTTAGGGGGCCCATATCATCCTAACCGCGCATTTCTCAATCCAAGGGCTAGAAAAACTGGTGCTATTGATAGTATTCCAGCCTAGTTCTATATATTTATAATTAGGCTACTATACTATCTATAGTACCGGAGCTCTGGTACTATAGTCTTGTTTTCGATCTTATGGTGTTCAAATTAACGATCCACACCGTTAAATATGATCTAGGGTATATGAAGTTCTTAGGAATAAAATTTTAGTTTTTTTCGACATCGATTACTTAGTAAATAAATTATGTCAAAATGGACAGTGGAAATTGAATNTTGGTAGCACGGAGGCCTCCGTGCTACCGATAGTATAACAGCCTGGCTCATATATATATATATATATATATATATATATATATGTATGTAGGTATGTATATATCTTGTTTAACTATGTTACCTTACCTCAAATGTCCCTTGTCTTGTTATTTTAGTTTGTTACATTATCCTGATATTCAAATGCTTTTGCAGACCTGTACCACCTTCACAGGTGGTTGTTGCAGTAAGTAACACCTATGGCCGTGTAAGAAAGCCTCTTGGTTTCCGGCTCGTCGCTGTGCTCTCTGCCTCTCGTGAGTTGGGTGGACAAACTCAATCATCCAATAATTATAACAGCAATGAGTGCTCCATCTGGATGCCAATTCCACCACCAGGCTACTCTGCAGTGGGATGCGTTGCCCATGTTGGAAACCAGCCGCCTCCAAACCACATTGTTTATTGCCTCCGTTCTGATCTTGTTACATCTGCCAATATCTCAGACTGTACATATTACCTATCATCTAATCAAGGGTACTACTTTCTCTAGTGTTTCGCTCTATGCAGTAATGTACATAGTTTTTTGCCTGACTTACTCCCATATATTGTGTTCAGGAATATGTCTGGATTGACCATTTGGCATGTTGATAATGTTGTTGGGACATTCTACGCTCATAATTCGTTAGAGTACCCTTCGGAAGGAGAAATTTTTGACTTGCACCAGATTGTTCTTCGTAATCCCAATTCAAACTTCTATTACAGCAAAAGTCATGGTTCAAATGCTTCTGTTGTCAAAGAACAGTATATAAATCAAGCGGATAGCAGCAGTACCACTTCTGGGTGGGACGTCGTAAGATCATTATCGCGATCTAGCAGCTATTACATATCAACTCCACACTTTGAAAGGATATGGTGGGATAAATGTTGTGATCCAAGAAGACCAATTTCTATATGGAGACCATTACCTCGTCCTGGTTTTTCTGCCCTTGGTGATTGTGTAACAGAAGGGTTGGACATTGATCTTCTGCCCTTTTCTTTTTGATAACATGCATATATAAGATGATCTACCGTGAAAAATCTTAATCATCATATATGTTCTTCAAATACTTGATTTCTTGCAAATATTCCCTTGTATTAATAATGCTCTTCTTCAAAGTAATTTTTTAATGCTGTACGAACTTCCCCTAGCAATCGGGTGACTCTCTAACTTAGATATCTTTTGTAAGAAACTGCACTTTTTAGGAGTACCTATTTAACTTCAGACTTTATAGAGATATGAATTGTAAATAGATGATTTTTCAGGGATATAAATGTGAAAACCCCCATATTTTGTAGTGGGTGATTTGCTTTGGAGATATTCATTTATTTGCTTCTCACTGTTTTAGGTTGGAGCCTCCTGCTCTTGGGTTAGTGTTCAAGTGTGATAATTCGATGATTTCTGCAAGACCTGTGCAATTTACTAAAGTTGCACATATAGTTGGAAAGGGTGTAGATGAAGCATATTTCTGGTATCCCATTCCTCCCCCTGGTTATGCTTCCCTGGGATGTGTGGTAACAAAAACAGATGATGAGCCAAAGAAAGATTCTATTTGCTGTCCGAGGATGGATCTAGTTAACCAAGCAAATGTGTCTGATGAAGCTATTTCTAGTTCTTCCAGCTCAAAGGGTTCCAACTGCTGGAGCATCTGGAAAGTGGAAAATCAGGTCAATTAAATATGCCCCTTCGATAATGTACTAGCTTTCAATCTCTAACTTGCTAAAGTTAAACATTTACGTATCGAGATAATTACTTATATACCCTGCAAACTAATCTTACATGTCTGCAGTGACTGAATATTTCATAAATGCCCTTCAAATATGTTGTCCTCTTTCAGAGTCCCTTTTATATTTGACTACGCTACCACTATGTTGCAGGCATGCACTTTTCTTGCACGATCTGATCACAGAAGGCCTTCAGTTCGCCTGGCATACAGCATAGCTGACTACATAAAACCTAAAGCCCGTGAAAATGTAACTGCTGATTTGAAGTTGGGCTTCTTATCAATCAGCATCCTCGATAGCTCTTGTGGAATGGTGACTAACTTTGCTAAAGCGTATTCATTTATTCTAAGTTGAGGAAACAATGACGGTACAATATATTAACTGTTCTATCCTTATTCTGCTCTTTTTAATCTACACAGATGACACCACTTCTGGACACGACAATTACGAATATAAATATTGCATCTCATGGACGGCTTGACACAATGAATGCTGTATTGATCTGTTCAATTGCAGCATCAACATTTAACAGACAGTTAGAAGCATGGGAACCTCTTATTGAACCATTTGATGGAATATTCAAGTATCTGCTTATTGACCTACTTGCTTTCTTTAAATCAAAATTACTAATTGTTTTTATCATTAGATATTCTCTTTCTTACTTCCCCCTAATTTTAACTTCTTCATCTTGTGGAGGCTTGAAACATATGATACCAGCCAACAGAAAGTTGGCAAGAGGCTTCGTGTTGCTGCAATATCTCCCTTAAATCTCAATCTAAGTGCAGCAAATCTTGAAACCTTGTCAGACACTTTAATTTCCTGGAATAGACAAGATGATTTAGAGATTAAGTCATCGAGGAAAAATGAGGTCATATTACATGCTTGATTTCTAAATAAGGTTTTTAACCTCCTGCATCTGCTATCAAAAAACTGATTCAGTACTTTTTTACAGGAAGACGATGAAAATCGGGGACACGATGATCTATCCTATTCTGCGTTGAATGAAGATGATTTTCAGAAAGTTTTGATTGAAAATAAGCTTGGATGTGATGTTTATCTGAAAAAAATAGAGCAAGATAAAGATAGTGTTGAGTTCTTACAACATGATAATCTGGTTTCAGTATTGATGCCGCCTCCCAGTTTCTCAGATAAGCTGAATGTAGTGTCCAGATCTGAGGAAGCTAGATATTATGTTGCCATACAGATCTTTGAATCTAAGGTCAGGCATATATTTCATCTACTATTTAGTTATGTACTCTTCTGTTCATGTTGAAAATCTTGGAAATGATTCCACTTAATTGCAGGGACTACCAATTGTAGATGATGGCAACAATCATGATTTTTTTTGTGCATTGCGATTGCTTATCGACAGTAATGCCTCGGATCAGTACAAGCTGTTCCCACAAAGTGCGAGGACAAGATGTGTAAAACCATTGATCTCAAATAGTAGTGACACGAGCAAAGGCCATGCTAAGTGGAACGAACTTTTTATATTTGAGGTTCCAGAGAAGGTAGCCATAAATTATTTACTGTCTTGCAACACTTGTTCTTTGAGCACCTGTAGGTCATTATAGAGTTCTAATTTTAGGTATATGGTTTCCTTTGTTAGAGTTTTTTAATTGGATCTTCCACGCTACCTGAAAAATAGAAATTCAGTAATATCATCATTCATAAGCAAACACATACTCGAAACAATAAGCCTGCATATGAGCATTATTTATTTTAGAAATTTTCATGGACTAATCTCTCTCAAATGTTGCAGTTTGCTTAGTATCAACTTCATCTTCATTTTATGAGTTACCCTGGTTGAGTTGTTGCTATGCATAATCATCTAGTCTTTCAATTTAACCATTGGCCAATTCCTATCAAGGCGTAGGCACTACACAGCTGTAGTTTTCTTTACATAACCATGCCTCAAAATTAAGTTGAGGGCTAAAAGAACTGGCTTTTGTTCCTGTAAGTAGGTGTTGAGCAGATTGGGTTCATTCATATTTTAGCCAACCTATTTAATCAGTTCTATGAGACAACAAACTGAAACAGACCTCACATGATCAAGAAACTGAACCTAACTTTTGAGGGCTAAAAGAACTGGTTTTTGTGCTGGGAGGTAGATGTTTGAGCAGCTTGGGTTCCTACCTGTTTAATCAAGTTCTATGGAACTGCAAACTAAAACAGAATCCACATGATCAAGAAACTGAAACAAACTGATTTAGGCGGTTTAGCTTTGGCTTCCGTTTAAGTTATATATATATATAGAGAAAGAGAGAGAGAGTAGGGCTACTATACCCTTATGAGTATAGACCCTTTATATTCATAAGTTTTGAAGGGATGTGCAGTTAGGATGATAGTGGTCCTCTAGGGTTGAATGAGTAGTCGGTTGAGTAGTATGATCTAATGGGTGAAAATGATCAAAGAGGTAACGGCCAAAAACTTACGAGTACAAAGAGGTCTATACACATAAGTGTATAGTAGCCAGACTCTCTCTCTCTCTCTCTCTCTCTCTCTCTCTCTCTCTATATATATATATATATATATAATGTGGCTGGAATACTATTAATAGTAGCATAATAGTGTTTGCTAACAACTTTTATCCATTGGATGTCAAAGGTTTAGTAGGGTTAGGTAGAATAGTAATTAATCCAATGGCTAAAAAGTTGATAGTAAACACTATTCATATATTATCAAAAGTATCCTAGGTGAACTCTATATATATATATATATATATATATATAGAGCTAGGCTGGTATACTATCGGTAGCACGGAGGGCTCCATGCTACCAAGTTGTTTTCGATGATGTGGCTTCCAAATCGACGATCGGCTTTGTTAGACATGATCTACACCATTAAAAGTATTTGGAAACTAAATTTTATAATTTTTTGACATCATTTGGCTAGTAATCAAAAGGTCTCAAATTGACTATTTTAACGGTAGATGTGATGCGTTTGTGAATTTAACGGTGTAAAACAATCCAAATCTGATGAAATTTTTGAAAATTCTTTTCACTATTTAGAGTAAGATCAGCACCTCTGATCTTAAATTCAAGTCTTTTATCATCATTTTTTATGAGATTTTTATTTTCAGCCGTTCATTTTTAGACTACTCGTTTGATAGGTAAATGATGCCAAAATATTATGAAATTTACTTTCCAAATACTTTCAATAGTGTAGATCAAGTCTAACGGAGCCGATCGTCGATTTGGAAGCTGCATCATTGAAAACTACTTGGTAGCATGGAGCCCTCCGTGCTATCGATAGTATACCAGCCTAGCTCTCTCTCTCTCTCTCTCTCTCTCTCTCTCTCTCTATATATATATATATATATATATATATATATATATGTAGTAGAACTTGCGTGCTATTAGGAGCACAGAGGTCTCCATACTCCTAAGTCGTTTTCGATGATGAGACTTTCGAATTGACGATCGACTCCGTTAGACTTAATCTAGCGTATTTGAAGTATTTAGAAAATAATTTTTACGGATTTTCAATATCATTTGCTTAGTGATTGAATGGATTCAAAATCAACAATATTTAATGGTTGATGTATGTCGTTTGCAGGTTTAACGGTGTAGAAATATTCAAATCAGATAAAATTTTGATAGAAAATTCTTTATACTATCTACAAAAAGATCAATATCTCTAATCGAAATTAGTGCTACATCATAACTTTTTGTGAGATTTTTATTTTCAACCGTTGATTTTGAGTCCTTTCAATCACTAGGTAAATGATATCGAAAAATCGCAAAATTTATTTTCTAGATTGTTCAAATACACTAGATCAAGTCTAACGGAGCTGATCGTCGATTCAGAAGTTACATCATCAAAAACGGCTTAGGAGCACTGAGGCCTCTGTGCTCCAAATAGCACACAACACCTGCTCCATATATATATACGCGCACGTGTATATATATATATATATATATATAGAGTTGAGCTAGAATACTATCGATAGCAAACGGGCTCTTTTGCCACCCATTTGTTTTCGATGATGGAGCCTCCAAATTGACGATCGGCACCGTTGAACATGATCTATATCACTTGAAGTGTTTAGAAATCAAATTTCAAATCTTTTCGACATCATTTGCTTAATGATCAAAGGGTTTCAAATTTTACTTCCGATTTGAAATTTGAGTCCTTTATCACTGTTTTTTATGAGATTTTTATTTTCAGCCGTTTATTTTGAAGCTACTCATTTACTAGACAAATGAAGTCAAAAGTTTATGAATTTTGGTTTCTAGGTAGTTCTAATAGCGTAGATCATGTCTAACGAAACTGATCGCCGAATCGAATGCCCCATCATCGAAAACAACTTACAAGCATGGAGGCCTCCGTACTTTCGAAAGCATAGGAGCCTAGCTCTATATATACATATATGTATGTATATACATGTATATACATATATATATATATATATAGAGCTAGGCTCCTATGCTTTCGAAAGTACGGAGGCCTCCATGCTTGTAAGTTGTTTTCGATGATGGGGCATTCGATTCGGCGATCAGTTTCGTTAGACATGATCTACGCTATTAGAACTACCTAGAAACCAAAATTCATAAACTTTTGACTTCATTTGTCTAGTAAATGAGTAGCTTCAAAATAAACGGCTGAAAATAAAAATCTCATAAAAAACAGTGATAAAGGACTCAAATTTCAAATCGGAAGTATTGGTCTTACTATTGATGTTAAGTAGAATTTTATATTAAATTTTCATCTAATTTGGATACTTCTACACCGTTGAACTTAAAAACGTGCCACATCGACCGTTAAAATAGTCATTTTTGAGACCTTTTGATCGCTTGGTAAATGATGTCAAAAAATTATAAAATTTGGTTTCTAAGTAGTTCCAATAGGGTAAATTATATTTAACGGAGCCGATCGTCGAATCAGATTTCCTATCATCGAAAACAACTTACAAGCACGGAGGTCTCCGTACTTTCGAAAGTACATGAGACTTACTCTATATATATATATATATATATATATATATATATATAATTGAGCTAGAATACTTTTAGAAGCACCAACCCCTTGGTGCTTCTAAGTTTCTAGCCCTTGGATCTACACTTCATCTACTCCTTAATTACTAATAGCTTTTGGATCAAATACTATTCCACCTACCACCGCCTACCACCATCATTTCAAATTCTCAACCCTACATCTCTCCATCCAATGGCTAAAAACTCAAAAGCACTACCCTTTTGGTGCTTTTGAGAGTATTCTAGCTCAACTCTATATATATATATATATATATATATATATATATATATATATATATATAGTCCGACTACTCTACACTTATGAGTACGATTACCTGCGTACTCATAAGTTGTTTTCAATGATAGAGTTTCTGAATCGACGATCTTTACCATTAAACATAATTTAGAGCATTTGAAACTACTAGAAATCAAATTTCATAATTTTTCGACTTCATTTACCTTCTGATCAAAAGATCTCAAAATTGACAATTTTTAGGGCCGGTATGGGACACTTGCTAGCAAGGATTTAAGTGCCGTAGCACGGGGTCGTGCCGAAAACTTGCCAGCACGGTGCGTACCGGTGCGTGTTGATGCGTGCCAGTCACAAAATATATGTGTGCCAACACGTAATGGCATGAAATATTTATTTTCTTTAGCAACAAAATATGCCAATTATTTATTATGTATTTTTATCAAATCTTTTGAACTTTATTGAGAAAATTACTTACTAATTTCAAGAATAGAGGTTTTTGAGTTGCGCCATCGGCACAGGAGCTGTAGCTGTATCGTGCTGATATCTTGCTGGCATGATACGGCACGATGGATACGGCCCGTGCCGATGGGCAGTTTAATCCTTGCTTGCTAGTTTACGGGCCTGTTTGGCAAACCCCCTAATACAGAGTAATAGGCCAAATTACTCTGTTTTCTAAAAAACTCTATTTTTTTTCTTTAGTTGGCCTATTTGGAAGGTCCAACCGTCCAATAAGGAAAAAAAAAGTACTCTGTAATATAGATTTTACAGAGTAATTTTGGGGTAAAAAAACACTGGTTAGACCTCTTTAAAAAAAATACTCTATTCGTCACGTCGCTTTCCTACCCCTCCCTCTTCTGTTCTATTTCATCCTCCCTTCCCATCCCAGCCCCTCCCCTCCTCCTTCTCCTTCTCCTTCCTCTGACGACAATGAAGCCATTGATGCCAATGCCGCTGTCGCAGCCGCCGATGCTTCCGCAGATAACGCCGATGCTGTTGCTACCGACTCTACACCCTTTGACGATGATGACAACAATGACGCCGGCGCCGCCACCGCCGATGCTGATGACAACGACAATGCCACTCTTGCTAACGTCCATGGCGGCAGGAGGAATAGTAGTAAGAGGAGAGGGATGCGAGCGGCGGTGGCTGTGGAGATGGGGCCTAAGGAGGAGGAGAAGTTTTTCGTTATATTTAAAAAGAAAAATTCTCAATTTGATACAATCTACTAATAAATTATCTTTTTTATACTTTGATCCAAAAATAAAGAAAGTTTATTTTGATTAGTACAATTTTTTTTAATTTGTTTTATATAAGTAAAATAGAGTACTTTTTTAAGAGGCAATCCAAATAATAAAAAATAGAGTAATGTTTTTACAGCAAGGTTTTAAGTACCCGTATCCACCGTGCCGTACCGTGCCAACAAAATACCAGCACGATACAAACCCTGTGCCGATGGCACAGCTCAAAACCCTCTATTCTTTAAATTAGTAAGTAATTTTCTCAATAAAGTTCAAAAGATGTGATAAAAAGACATAATAAATAGTTAGAATATTTTGTTGCTAAAGAAAATAAATATTTCATGCTATTATGTGTCGGCACACAAGAATTTTTTTGACCGGCACGCATAGGCACGGCTCGGCACGCACCATGCCGTACCGTGCTGGCAAGTTTCCGGCACGATCCGTGCCACGGCACTTAAATTCTTGTTTTACAGAGTATAGAGTTTTTCAAAATGTTAAATACAGTGTAAAATAAAACTTTGTTTTATTTTCCAATGATTGCCAAACAGACCCTAACAGTGTAAAGGAATCGGAATTGGTTGATTTTTTGATAGAAAATTCTATTCATTATTTAAATAAAGATTAATAATTCCGATTTTAAATTGAGTAATCCGATCCTCTATATTTAGGCGATCCCTGGATTTTAACCGTTCATTTTATGCCCATTTGATGGAGTTTATTATAATTTTGAAAAATTACGAAATTTATTTTCTAGAAGTTTTGAATGCTCTAAATCATATTTAACGGTATGGATTGTCGATTCGGAAGCTCTATCATCGAAACAACTTATGAGTACAAAAAGCTCTATACTTACAAGAGCATAGTAGCCATACTCGATACACACACACACACACACATAGAGAGAGAGAGTCCGACTACTATACTATCGATAGTACCAAGCTCTTGGTACTATCGAGTTTTCTGCCGTTAGATCTACCCTTTGATCATTTCCTCCCATTAGATTATACTATTCAACCAACCACCCTCTCAACCCTAGGGACCACTATCATCCTAACCACACATCCTTTCATCCAACGGCGAAGAACTCGATAGCACCAAGCACTTGGTGCTACCAAGTTTTCCACCGTTAGATTTACCCTTTTGACCATTTCTATCCGTTAGATCATACTATTCAACCAACCATCCACTTAACTTTAAGGGACCACTATCATTCTAACCACACATCCCTTCATCCAAGGGCCCAAGACCTAATAGCACCAATGACCTATTAGAAGCATTCTAACCTAATTCTTTCTATCTATCTATCTATCTATATATATATATATATAGAGAGAGAGAGAGAGAGAGAGAGAGAGAGGGAGAGAGAGAGAGGCTGCCAGTTCAAATTATGCCGGGCTACCATTCTAAGTAGTACATTTTATCTTTTCTTAGTGGCTTATGTAAGCAAAACCTGACATGCAGTTTACTGAATTGGTTTGATATTTTTTCTGTTAATTCCTCCGATATTGGCTAGTGTTGTCGCAGTTATAACTTAATTAGATGGTTATATGTTTTCATACTTTTCAGGGATCAGCTAATCTAGAGATTGAGGTTACAAATCTTGCTTCAAAAGCTGGGAAGGGTAAGCTCAAGATCCTTTTATCGTAATTGTGATATGCAATCTTAGTTCACAAATGATTCACAATCTGGGGTCTCCACTGCTAGACTAGTCAATGTTAGTTCTCAGCAGCTACTTTTTATAAGGTTGGAGAGCCCTTTTTAAAGTCGTGATGAAAGTTTTTGATAAACAAAATTCTTCATATGAAAATAGTAGTTTAATAGTTGATGCAGAAAATCTAGAAATTCAAGTTATCTGCTAGTTTATATGGTAATGCACCTCTGTTAGTTTATATGGTAATTGCTTTGAAATTGAAGGTGAAGTTATTGGTGCTCTGTCTATCCCTGTGGGACGTGCTACTACTCTGAAACGGGCTCCTTCAATGAAGATCCTTCAGCAAGCTGCTGACTTCCAGCATGTTTCTTCATATCCTCTTAGGAGAAAGGTAACTGAGTTTTCATTCCTTGAATGTCAATTTTGTTTCACTTACCTTCAATCCATGTATAATTAGATACTACTATGCTTTTGTTGTCTATTCTTGTTTGACAAATTCAAAAGATGATAATTTAACATGCCAAGAAATATTTTTATATATTCAGGGTCAGCCAATCAATAACGAAGATAGGAAAGACTACGGTGTTTTGGTAGTTTCTACTTGTTATATTGAACGGAATACCCAACAAAGTTTCCAGAGCGGGACAGATGATGAAGAATTTGATACTGATGTTGGTTTCTGGATTGGCCTGAGCCCTGATGGTCCCTGGGAAAGCTTCAGCTCCGTTTTGCCACAATCGATTGTTCCAAAATCACTAAACAAGAATCCTTTTGCCTTTGAAGTTTCAGTGAGAAATGGAAAGAAGCATGGAGTTCTCAGAGCTCTTGCTCTTATTGCAAATGATGCCAACATCAAACTCGAAGTGTCTGTGTGTCCTGTCAACATGCTTAGCAGTCCTCTTTCAAACGTGGAATCAGGCAGTTCTACCACTGTGATAGAAGAGGTCTTTGAAAATCAGCGGTACCAGCCAATTGCTGGTTGGGGAAACAAGTCAGTTGGTTTCCGTGGAAATGATTTAGGACGTTGGAGCAACAGGGATTTTTCATATTCTTCAAAGGTAAGATAACATGATTTATGAACATGTAATCTTCAACTACTTGGATAATTTTACAGTTGTAGCCCATCTATGTAATACCCTGTAAAATCTGACTTCATATACCCTTCAAAAACTTCATTTCTTACCTATACACCTATGTACTAAATTCCCCTCTCAAAGCCTTTTTTTAATTTCCTTGCGAGAATTGAATGACTCCCCATTTTCTAACTAAAGCAGTATTATTCTAGTAAACTGCACTTTCGAGGGGTGTATATTTGAAAATTCAGCTTTTTCTGGGGTAACTATGTGAATTTACAATTTTGCTGGAATATATATGTAAAAGATTCATAAATGTTTTTGTATAAGGTTTTGTTTCATTGCTTTTAACAAAGAAACTACTTCACCATGAAGGACTTCTTTGAGCCTTCCCTCCCAGCTGGTTGGCGATGGACATCACCCTGGAAAATTGAGAAGTCCCAGTATACGGACGGTGATGGATGGGCATATGGAACTGACTTTCAGAGCTTAAAATGGCCTCCTACTTTTTCAAAATCATCTTCCAAATCACCTCTGGATTTTGTACGGCGAAGGCGATGGGTACGTACAAGGCAGCAGTTACCAGAAAAAGCTACAGATATCATGAGAAATATTATTGCTGTAATAAATCCGCACTCATCTACAGTTTTGCCATGGACAAGCACCATTAGAGATATGGACTTGTGCTTGCAAGTCCGACCTTATTCTGAGAATTCACAGGATGACTATACTTGGGGTCAAATTTTCACTTTTGGTTCTTCTAATCAATCTACTAATTATCAGGATACACTTTCTCGACAAAGCACTTTGAAAAACCCAAATATCCGTTTGCAAAATTCTATTCTTAGGTTGACCCAGCTTGAGAAGAAAGATATGATTCTTTATTGTAATCCTACCGTTGGTATCAAAAAGAATTTCTGGTTAAGCATTGGAACTGATGCTTCAGTTCTCCACACAGAACTAAATTCACCTGTTTATGATTGGAAAATTTCTGTTAATTCGATTCTTAGACTCGAAAACAAGCTTCCATGTGAAGCTGAATATGCTATCTGGGAGAGATCAGTTGAAGGTAATATGGTTGAACGGCAGCATGGCATTGTCTCCTCAGCTGGAAGTGCATTTGTTTACTCAGTAGATGTTCGAAGACCCATCTACCTCACATTGTTTGCTCAAGGTGGCTGGGCTTTAGAAAAGGTAACTCAAGCACAGGTATTATTTAGATTATTAAAGAATGCTTTGGTGAATTCTGATTTGAGAAATAAGTTCGAAACTCTCCCTTGTGATGGTAGTATCAAATTACCTGACAGGGCCAACTGTTATATGTTGCACTTATTTGCCATGTGGAAATATTTATGATAAGGTTTCAAGTATGAAGTCACCTGTGCGTTTGCAGTAGTCTGAGCATTTCTTGTTCCTTTCTGATGTTATTCATTTTTTTTTTCCTTTCAGGATGCTATTTTAATAATGGATTTAATAAATCTGGATCATGCTTCATCTTTTTGGATGGTTCAAAAACAAAGTAACAGGTTGGGATCTATGTGCTATATGATCAATTTTGATACTTCCCATTGTATCTGTCTTTTTGGCGAATCAATAAATTTACCATCATGTCATTCATATTTGTCCTTTTTTTTTCTCTTCTTTTCTTTTCTGGAGGATTGGATGTTGGATCATCATACATCATCTATAAAAGAGGTTTGAAATATGGAAAATGTTCCGACAGATGAGTGGTTACACAAGAAAAGGATGGACTAGAACTTAATATATTTATTGTAGAGTCCGGCTACTATACTCTTGTAAGTACGATCGCCTTCGTACTCATAAGTCGTTTTCGATTGATAGAACTTTTGAATCAACAATCCATACCGGTAAACGTTATCTAGAGTAAGGATTTAAGTGCCGTGGCACGGGGTCGTGCCGGAAACTTGCCGGCACGGTACGGCACGGTAAGTGCGAAGCCGTGCCGATGCGTGCCGGTCAAAAAAATTCTGATGTGCCGACACATAATAACATGAAATATTTATTTTCTTTAGTAACAAAAGATTCTAATTATTTATTATGTCGTTTTATCACATCTTTTGAACTTTATTGAGAAAATTACTTACTAATTTAAAAAATAGAGGGTTTTGAGCTGTGCCATCGGCACGAGATCTGTATCGTGCCGGTATCTTGTTGGCACGGTACGGCACGGTAGATACGGTCCGTGCCGACGGGCACTTAAAACCTTGATCTAGAGCATGTAAAACTTGTAGAAATCAAATTTTATAATTTTTTGACATCACTTACCTTGCGATCAGAAGATCTCAAAATTGACAATTTTTAACGTTTGGTATGGGATACTTGCTAGTTTAACAGTGTAAAAGAATCAGAATCGGTTGAATTTTTTATAGAAAATTCTATTCACGAGCTAGGCTAGTATACTATCAGTAGCACGGAGGTTTCTGTGCTATTAAGTTGTTTTCAATGATGCGGCTTCCAAATCGACGATCGGCTCCATTAGACTTGATCTACACTATTAAAACTATTTGGAAACTAAATTTCATAATTTTTTGACATCATTTACCTATCAAACGAGTAGTCTAAAAATAAATGGCTGAAAATAAAAACCTCATAAAAAATGGTGATAAAAGACTTAAATTTAAGATCAGAGATACCGATCTTCTCTAAATAGTGAAAAGAATTTTCTATAAAAATTTCATGAGATTTAGATTGTTTTACACCGTTAAATTCACAAACGCATCACATCTACCATTAAAATTGTCAATTTTGAGACCTTTTGATCACTATCCAAATGATGTCGAAAAATTATAAAATTTAGTCTCCAAATACTTTTAATAGTGTAGATCATGTCTAACGGAGCCGATTGTCGATTTGGAAGCCATATCATTAAAAACAACTTGGTAGCACGGAGGCCTCCGTGCTACCGATAGTATACCAACCTAGCTCTTCTATTCACTATCTAGATAATGATAAATAACTCCGATCTTAAATTGAAGGATCCGATCATCCATTTTTAGGACGTCGTTCGATTTTGACCATTCATTTTATGCCCAATTGATGAACTTTATTATGATTTCAAAAAATTACGAAATTTATTTTTTAGAAGTTTCAAATTCTCTAGATCATATTTAACGGAGTGGATCGTCGATTTGGAAGCTCCATCATCAAAAACAACTTATGAGTACGAAGGGCTCTATACTCTAAGAGTATAGTAGCCTACTCTTTATTGTAAGGTTTGAGCAGCTGCAGGTGATGATAAATTGACAGATCCTTAGAAAACGGTATGATCATATGTGACATAGAAATGCGGATTCACCAGTTCAAGGAGCAAGACAAGCCAGATAGTATATTTCGCGAATAACCATACCGAGCCTCAAAAAAATTACATTTTAAAATGATTAGAAGCGGGCCAAATCAAATAGAATATATCAACATAACCAAAGTGATTCAAAAATACACTTAAAAGTGATTATGAAAGTGTTTCTTGCTGTAGACAGAGAAGATAGGAGAAAAATGTAGGAGAAAAATGTAGTCAGTTGGACATGTAGGAATTCATTTTAGGGATTCCTTTAGATTTCTTAGGATTAATGTTAGCCAATTCTGTTTTGTACGGGATTAAAAAATGGGAGCGGGCTAAGTGGAGTTAGAGGATACTATGAGAATTTATACAGCTGACCCCACCTCTTATTGGATTTTGAATTAGCTTATTTGAGATAAGTTGAGTTGGGACTTGGGAGGTTAGAAGTGATGTGATGTATTAGGTCAAAAAATAAGTTGTGTAATTATATTACTCAGAACTGTTGCCTGGTCTGAAGAGCTTGACTTATATATGGAGTCAATTGTTTCTCTTCTTTTTAAAAGCTCTCTAATGTTTGCTTGACAATGTAAACATTTACTTTTTTGCCTTAGATGAAATTTAGCGTTTTTAGCGTTTGTTCAATGTTATGTAGTAAAACTTTTCTTCTTAATGAACTCCGACTCTCTGGTACTTTAAAGTACTAATCTCTTAATTGCATAAAAGTAACATTACTTATGTGCTCACCTTTCCAGGAGACTGCGCGTCAGTGTTGAGCATGATATGGGCGGAAGTGAAGCTGCACCAAAAACTGTGAGATTGTTTGTCCCCTATTGGATCCAAAATGATACCTCAGTGCCACTTTCCTATCGAGTTGTAGAGCTGGAACCTTCAGAGAATTCAGATACCGACAATCTCTTACTTACAAGAGCAATAAAATCCACAAAGCTCACCTTGAGGAATTCCTCAAAATCATTGGACCGATTAAAAACCAGCTCTCAGAGGAACATTCAAGTATTGGAGGTTATTGAGGACTTCAATCCAAAATGTGTCATGTTGTCTCCGCAAGACTACATGAATCGTTCTGGGGTTTTGCCCTTCCAATCTAAGGGAGAGACATTCACCTCCACACGTGTTGGCATCTCTGTTGCAGCTCATGATTCTACGTATTACAGTCCTGGAGTTTCTCTTCTCGAGCTTGAAAGCAAGGTATGGAGGCACCTTCAAGCATCTCTTTAATGGTTTCTTTTTGTTTCTTGGGTCCAGATTTCTCGTTATAGGAAATTGTCGATAGTGTGAAGCTTAGCTAAGTTTTTGTGCAGGAACGTGTTGATGTCAAAGCATATGCTTCTGATGGGTCATATTACAGGCTCTCAGCCCAACTCAAGATGGCTTCTGATAGAACTAAGGTTGCAATCTCCATCAATGTTGTTGGACCTCAAAAAATTTTCAATTCCACAAAAAGTGAAAATTTTTTTGTTCTTAATTCATGAATAAGGTTGTTTCGAGGTGAATCTTATAAAATCCCATTCTTTTTGCAGGTTGTTCATTTCCTACCCCGAACGCTGTTTATCAACAGGATTGGGCGCAGTATGTCTTTATCTCAGTTTAAGACTGATACTGAGGTGTTTCTACACCCAACTGATCCTCCAAAATTATTTAAATGGCAATCCAACATGGCAAATGAGCTTCTGAAGGTTAGAATTGACCATTCCTATTTCTATTCACTTTGTTTATACGTATTCATCTGAACTTACATGATAGGTGTCATTTGTAATCAGTTGCGCTTGGATGGGTACAAATGGAGTTCTCCTTTTAGCATTGAAAGTGATGGTATCATGTGTATCTGCCTGAACAGTGATACAGGAAATGACCAAATGTTTATCAGAGTTGAAGTAAGAAATGGAACCAAAAGCTCACGCTATGAAGTTGTGTTTCGCCTTGCTTCTTCTTCGAGCCCTTACAGGTATATTAAAGGAAAGAAGAAAAGAAATCATTTTGCTTTCTATTTTCCTTATTTGTGTCTGGATGATGATTCTAACTTCTCATGGGCAGAATTGAAAATCGTTCCATGTTCTTGCCTGTACGATTTCGCCAAGTGGACGGTCGTGATGACTCCTGGCGCAGTCTGCCCCCTAATTCTGCCTCTTCATTTTTCTGGGAGGATCTTGGTAGACAACGGTTACTAGAGATCATGGTTGACGGAACAGATTCCTTAAGTTCTAATAAGTACAACATCGATGAGGTCAAGGATCATCAGCCCATTCCAACATCAACTGGGCCCATTAAGGCGTTGCGTCTTACTGTTCTGAAAGAAGGTAAGACGCACATTGGTCGAATTAGTGACTGGATGCCACGAAATGAAACTCAACAACAGATAAAAGAAAGAATTTCATCGCCAATTTTCCTACCGTCAGAGGTTGACTATACAGAGTCTTCTGTGACCTCGGATAGTGAATTTCATGTTACTTTTGATCTAGCAGATTTGGGCTTATCTGTTATTGATCATATGCCCGAGGAAATTCTATATCTATCCATACAGAATCTCTCACTTACTTATTCATCTGGGTTGGGCTCTGAGATTAGTAGGTAAGAACAATTGATTGTTGATAATTTCTGCAGCTATTTTTGTGAAGCGATACTATCTTATACTATTTTTTTCTTAACGGCAGATTTAAGTTGCGGATGAGTTGGATCCAAATAGATAACCAATTACCTTTTACCCCATTGCCAGTTCTTTTTAGTCCACAGAGTCTGGGGAATCAACTGGACTACATTCTGAAGTTCTCAATGACCATGCAAACTAATAATTCTCTAGATTTTTGTGTGTATCCATATGTTGGTTTGCAGGTAAGATTTGTTCCATCTTGTTCATGAATAAATTTGTTTTTTCTAAGTTTCTATAAATAAAATAGGTTAATGTATCTTTTGATAATCTATTTAATTGTTGTCTACTGCTACGATGACACATAATTCCTCCGTCCATTACATGAATGTTGATTTTCTCTTTTATGTCCCTCAAAAACTTATTTGCATATGTTTTAGTGTTTTAAGGAGCAAATGTTCAAGTCGTAGACATTTAATTCATGTGTAAGCCTTTTTCTTTTGAGGAATAGACAAGTAATTACGCGTACGCGCGTGCACGCACATAAAGCTATGCTAGAATACTTCTAGAAGTAAACAGAGGTGTATACTTCTTTGCCGTTCTGACAATGGAGCATCCAAATCAACAGTAGACACTGTTAAACTTGATCTAGACTATTTGTACTTTGTAGATTCTGAATTTCACAATTTTCTGACATCATTTGCCTAGTATTTGAATGGTCTTAAAATTGACTTATTTTAATGTCTAATATAAGATGAAGTTGAAACAACTTGATCACTACACAAATGATCATGGAAAATTACGAAATTTGATTCTTATGAAGCCCAAATAGCCTAAATCATGTTTAACGGTATCGATCATCAATTCGGACGCCTCATCGTAGAAACGACATGGAAGTGAACTCCTCTGTTTACTTCTAGAAGCAATCATGTTTAACGGTATGGATCATCGATTACGAAGCTCTATCATCGAAAATGACTTCTGAGTACGAAGACAATCGTACTTATAAGAGTATGGTAGCCGGACTCTATATATATATATATATATATATATATAGAGAGAGAGAGAGAGAGAGAGAGAGAGAGAGAGAGAGAGAGAGATATATNGCTATTAAGAGTACAGCAGCCCGTATGCTTTTAAGTTCCTAACTAGTATAGTTAGAATGAGAGTAATAAACATTTTGGGCCAGTGAATTGGACCCAATTCAAAACATACAGATGAGTGTCCACGGATCTCGATTGTGATCTGGCCCAACCAACCTCATATCACGAGTGTAGATATATATATATATATAGAGAGAGAGAGAGAGAGAGAGAGAGAGAGAGAGAGTTGAGCTAGAATACTATCAGTAGCAAACAGACTCCGTTGCCACCCATTTGTTTTCGATGATGGAGCCTCCAAATCGATGATTGACACCGTTGAATATGATCTATACCACTTGAAGTATCTAGAAATCAAATTTCATACTTTTCCGATATTGTTCTCTTATCCATCAAGTGGGCGTAAAAATGAACAGCTGAAAATGAATATCATCTAAAAAGTGATGATAGGAATTTTGTAATCAAAATCGAGAGTATAGATCTTATTCTAAATAGTTTAAAAAATTTTCTAACCAAAATTCAATTGATTTGGATAGCTTTACACCGTTAAACGAGAAAACGCCTTATATCTACTATTAAAATTACAAATTTTGAAACCCTTTGATCATTAGGTCAATGATGTCGAAATGATTTGAAATTTGGTTTCTAGATACTTCAAGTGGTATAGATAATGTTCAACGATGCCGATTGTCAATTTAAAGGCTCCATCATCGAAAACAAATAGGTGGCAACGGAACCATTGCTACCGATAGCATTCCAGCTCAACTCTCTCTCTCTCTCTATATATATAGAGTTAACGGGCTAGATTACTATTTGTAGTAAATGGGCTCTGTTGCTATCTATTTGTTTTTTTATCACTAGTATAATATTTATTTTGCTGTAGATAGTATAAAAAGAAATTTATCAAAATTTTATCTGATTTGGATACTTTTAACTATTAAACTTGCAAACGGCACACATCAACTATTAAAAATTATTGATTTTTAACCCTTTCAATCACTAGGTAAATGATATTGAAAAACCGCAAAATTTATTTTCTAAATATTTCAAATACGCTAGATCAAATCTAACAGAGCTGATCGTCTATTTGAAAGTTCCATCATCAAAAACGGCTTAGAAGCACGGAGGCTTCTGTGCTCTTAAGAGCATGACAGGCTTCTGTGCTCTTAAGAGCACGACAGCCCTACTCAATCCCCTAAGATAGGATACTAATGATAGTAGAGGAATAGTGTTTGCTTATGTAAATAGTGTTTGCTGCCAACTTTTTTAAACCTTGGATGCTTAGGGTTTACTATTTAGTGGTGGTACTATTATGAATCCAAGGATATGCACTATTCATGTGTTATTGAGAGTATTGTACGTTGAACCTCTCTCTCTCTCTCTCTCTCTCTCTCTCTCTATATATATATAGAGAGAGAGAGAGAGTTCACCTAGAATACTATCTATAGCAAATGCATAGCGTTTACTATCAACTTTCTAGCCGTTGGATCAATACTATTCCACCTACCACCACTAGATCCTAGGCGTCCAAGGGCTAAAATGTAGATAGTAAAGAAGATTCATTTACTATAAAACGTATTCTAGCTTTATATATTATTGTGTATAATTGTTCAGAGAACTGAATGTTTTTCACTCCTTCATAGGCTCCTGATAATTCTTCATTTTTGGTGAACATTCACGAACCAATTATTTGGCGTCTTCATGAAATGCTGCAACAAGTGAAACTTGGCAGGGTATTTGGCTCTCAATCTGCTGCTGTTTCAGTAGATCCTACTATTAAAATTGGGTATGCAAAAATGTTATGAACTTTTTTCCGAAGTTTTTGGTTTGTTTGTATTCAGAACATACTTATAATAAATGACTCTTATTTGTTAGGCTTCTTAACATCTCGGAGATCCGATTCAGAGTATCCATGGCTATGTCACCTGCTCAGCGGCCCAGAGGTGTTCTTGGATTCTGGTCCTCTTTGATGACTGCATTGGGAAACATGGAGCATATGCCGGTAAGACTGCTATTTACAATGATTCTACTAATTAGTCCACAAACTTATGCAACTGCTGTTGATTGCAATCTTGCATTCATGGATATGCTTGAGCATGCATTCTTTGTCTGCTTGACCTTGCTTCTAGAGCAGCTTTTCTGCTATAGAAAGTTGAATCTTACGAAAATCAAGCATTTGGGCAACAAAAAAATTTGGAAATTTTTCTGTGGTGGGAAGTTAAAATGATTTTTTCAGCCTTAAAAGTGAAAGCTTTAATTTGAAGCTTCTTAAACAGCATTTGAGCCGAAGATCTAGCCATGCCAAACGAGCCCCTTATCACTTTTATTGCTTGAATAACTTGTATGCAACAATTCTACATTGCTGTAATTTTTGTAAGCATGTTTGCATATTTCAGGTACGTATTGCTCAAAGATTCCGTGAGGATGTATGCATGCGTCAAAGTGCTCTTATCAGCAATGCAGTATCTAATATCCAGAAGGATCTTCTTAGCCAGCCCCTTCAACTACTCTCTGGTGTTGACATTCTTGGGAATGCTAGTAGTGCACTTAGCAACATGAGTAAAGGTGTCGCAGCTTTATCTATGGATAAGAAATTCATCCAGAGTCGACAAAAACAGGTTAACTCGAGATTCCCATTTCTCTGAACCATCATTCAAAGTACCTTATTCGTGACATCTTGTTCCTTTATAATGCTTCTTCCAGGACAGCAAAGGTGTAGAAGACATTGGCGATGTCATAAGAGAGGGAGGTGGAGCTCTGGCTAAGGGACTATTTAGAGGAGTGACTGGCATATTAACAAAGCCGATTGAAGGTGCGAAATCTTCTGGTGTCGAAGGCTTTGTTCAAGGTGTTGGGAAAGGCATAATTGGTGCTGCTGCTCAGCCTGTGAGTGGGGTCCTCGATCTTCTATCAAAAACTACTGAAGGAGCTAATGCTGTGAGGATGAAGATATCATCTGCTATAATGGCGGAAGAGCAGTTGATCCGTAAGCGGCTCCCTCGAGTAATTGGGGGTGATAACTTGCTGCGCCCTTATGATGAAGAAAAAGCAGCAGGGCAGGTGATAAAACATTTTCTTTTTTGCATGTTAGGAACTTTAACTTACAATCAAGGATTTAAGTGCCCATCGGCACGGATCATATCTACCGTGCCATATCGTGCCAACAAGATATCGGCACGACACAGACCCCGTGTCGATGGCACAGCTCGAAACCCTCTATTCTTTAAATTAGTAAGTAATTTTCTCAATAAAGTTCAAAAGATTTAATAAAAATACATAATAAACAATTAGAATAATTTTGTTGCTAAAGAAAATAAATAAATTCATGCTATTATGTGTCGGCACACATGAATTTTTTGTGATCGGCACGCATCTGCACGGCCCAGCACACACCGTGCCATACCACAGCACTTAAAATCCTTGCTTACAATGTGAGTTTGATCTATAGGGCTCCCCTAGTTTACCAATTTGTGTTCCTTTTATTTTGTTGATTGTGTATATCCTTTCCAAATGAAGACACTAGTTCTACCATTTTGGCTCGTCCTTTCAGTGCTTAAGCATGAACCTGAGACATACACTGTACCTATATTATGGGCTTTTTTTGCATCTAGCCCCCTAGAAAAAAATTATTTTAAAAATAGCCCCAGCAAATTTATATTTGCACTTTTGGCCCTCACCCTGCCACGCAAACGCCACGTCAGCACCACGCAAGCGAGGCTGGGTAAGGGTGTTAAGTTGAACACGGGGAACCATTCACCGTGTCCAAACATGGTAAATGGTTTACCGTGTCTAGAGAAAATACAAATATATGTATTTTTTGCAATATAAATATTGAAAAGAGGAATAGGGAGTAGGAATTCCAATGGGTATGGATACCCGAAATATTATCCCAACCCAAACCCGAATAAATTATTTATATACATAATTTATTTTTATTTATTTATACAATATATAAAATATTTAATAATTTTTATCCCTTAGATCTTCATCCAACAGTATGGATTTTTAAAACCAGCCGGGTTCGGGTCCGGGTTCAGGTTTCAGGTTTTTGGTCGGGTATGGATATGGGTATGGATTTTTAAAACCCACAGGGTTCGGATCCGGGTTCGGGTTTTAATTTAATTTTCGGGTTCGGATTTTTGAAAAGGAAAAGAAGAGGAATATAAATATGAAACACGGTGAACCATTCACTGTATTTAAACACGGTAAATAATTCACCGTGTTCAACTTGCCAAGCAGGCTCCCAGCCTGCCCACATGGCCCCTGCGTGGCAGGGATAGGATACTGTAGATTACTGTAGTCACAAACTTCTTGGCAATTTTAAGGGTAAAATTGTCATTGATGTTATTTACGCCATCTAGTTTAACCTTCCTAGTTTTCATGAGCATATCTTTTTTAAGTCATCAGCAATGATTAAGGTACCCACCGGCACGGGCCGTATCCACTGTCATACCTCGCCAGCAAAATATCGGCATGATACAGCCCCCGTGCCGATAGCACAACTCAAAACCATCTATTCTTGAAAGTAGTAAGTAATTTTCTCAATAAAGTTCAAAAGATTTGATAAAAATACATAATAAATAATTGGTGTATTTTGTTGCTAAAGAAAATAAATATTTCATGTCATTCCGTGTTGGCACACATATATTTTTTGTAACCGACACGCATCAGCACGGTCCGACACGCACCATGCCGTACCATGCAGACAGGTTTCCGACACGACCCCGTACCACGGTACTTAAATCCTTGGTCATCAGAGACATTACAAATACTTCTCTACTCTTGGGTTGTTGGTTTGATATGGTTCTCTGGCTTTAATATATTATTTTCTTGTGCATATTAAATTCCTTCATTGAAACTGGCAATTTTTTCATATTTGGCACAGCATTCTAGTGTGTTTTTGCTTTGCCAAGATCAAGCACTATCTTGAGAGATTACTGTAGGTTGATAACTGTTTGTTAAAGATCGGTTAGTTCTTTCAAGAAGCCTTCAAAATAATAATGTGCTAATTTTTTACCTTCTGTTTCATGAAAATCAGAGCGACCACACTTGTTTGTTTAGTCTTTAACAGCATATTGTTTTAGAACTCTTGCAATATATTAAATATCCATTCTCTCATGTTTTTATGTTAGTATTGCATGCTAATGTAAAACAATTTTTTCTGTCTCAATCAGGCTATCTTGCAGCTTGCTGAATCTGGCTCTTTCCTTGGTCAAGTCGACCTCTTTAAAGTCCGCGGGAAATTTGCATTTTCAGATGCTTACGAAGATCATTTCTTACTCCCTAAAGGAAGGATCGTTCTAGTTACCCATCGAAGAGTTTTGTTACTGCAGCAACCTGCTAATATTCTAGCCCAACGGAAGTTTAATCCCGCTAGGGATCCATGTTCTGTGATCTGGGACGTTCTATGGGATGATTTAGTGACGATGGAGTTGACACACGGAAAGAAGGATCATCCAGGATCGTTACCTTCCAGACTTATCCTGTATCTGCAAATGAAGCCCTCCGATTCCAAGGAAGCTGTTCGTGTAATCAAATGTAGTCGTGGATCCGATGAAGCCGCCAGGATTTATGCATCCATTCAAGAAGCAATGAGAATTTACGGTCCATATGCTTTGAAGGTAACTAATTCATCGATGCTCAATAATCCAGCAGCAGATATTCATAGGACAAATGTATTTTATATCCTGAAATAGGACTATGAATAATGTATTTTATATCTTGAAATAGGAGTGTGGTTTGCTTACTTTTTTTCCTTTCACAGAATGCACACAAGCGGAGGGTACCAAGACCATATACCCCACGTAGTACCATTGGCCGATCTGAAGTATTTCCAAAGGAAGTTTTTGGTAGTGGGGGTGTTCAAGATGAACACAAGTCTGTTCCTCTGGATTCATCCTTTGGAACAGTTAATGCTCAATCGCCAAATCGATAGCCCCTTCGGCGTACCTATTTTCTGATTATTGTCAATTAACAGAAGAGTTCACATTGCTGCTCATTCCTGGTAAACTATTCAGGGCAAGAGCAACATGCGAATGTATATCTGAGTGTTACAAAGCTGAGAGCTTCAGATATGATGCATGCTAACTACAGATCCTATACGCCATAAAGGTATGACGAACAACAAAATGATGCTCCTTACAATTGCATGACACGTCAATGCCTTGCGGTTATAGTTCATCGAACTACTTTGAAATTTTAGGCTTGTATCGAAGACGACATAATCTCGCTCGCAGCTGTTGGGGAAATTGCCTTACAACTTCTCTTCCAACTACCCAGCATTGGAATCAGGCACACTAATTGTGTATACAGTGATTTTCAAGGGTTATATAGCTATGGAGCCGCATGAAGTTTTTTCTATTGTTCCATTGTTGGGACCTGCATCTTTTCTGTCCAAAGGGAATTCAACTAAACATTGTAAATTTGGTGTATATGCTGTTGTATATAATGATTATTTTTGGAGATTTTAACCCACTAGCCCTCTCCAAAAAATTTTATTCTAAATAAAGATCAAACTTTTAATTGTAAATCTAGGCTTTTATTGAGTCCGGAAAGAATAAGAAGAGCAGTGAACTATTCACCACTTTCATTAAAGCAGTAAGAAATTTGTAATCTCATAAAAGCGGTGAATAGTTCATCGTTTTTAAAACTAGGGTACTAGTTCATCGCTTTTAAAACTAGGGTATCATTCACCGCTTTCAGAAGAACATAGAACACACTCTTTAATTTTTATTAGTAGTGAATGGCTCACTGCTTTAAGTATTTTTTACTTTCAGCCCCAATTTTTTTTTTTCAAGTACCCTGTAATTATACAGTAGTATTTCTATCGGGCATTTTAATCACAATAACAATTATTTAGATTTGAGTTAAATTAGCTTCCACTAGTCATATTGAATGTACAATATCATAAAAAAAATCAAATATATATAGAAATACAAACGAAATGCAAACATAAATCAACTCCTTTCCACGCCATTACCACGCTCTCGTCCTCTACAATGTCTGCGTTTGTGCCGTCAACCGTGTCCTTGAGCTCCATTAGCTCCATTGCGCTCTCGACAATCAGCTTCGTGTCTTGCATCCCAACTACTGAAGGCAGCATGTACTCCTGCATCTCCACTATTGGTTCAGTAATAAGTATAATCCTGCTGTTGTCACTTACAATCGATATATATTATCAATCTGAGATAGAGTGGATGGAACGTTAGACGGAGGATTCAGCGTTGAGAAATATGAAAGTCTGAAGTGGCCAGGCTGCCAGGTGAAGGGATCAACGTAGACAAAATATCAACTTGACGAAACATCCGATGGGATGGAATGAAGGGATCAGTGCGAATGAAATATCAAGCTGATGTACCTTTGACATAGATGGAACGTAAAATGATGGATTGATGTGGATAGAGAAGGGGCCGATGCTGACTGAATATCAAAATGAAGAACCTCCTCGCCTGATCTACCCTAAAATGTCATACATTGTACAGGTTCCATAGGCTCCGGTGCATGCTGTAATAATCCAAATTGGCGTAATACCCTGTCGGGTGGATGTAACTCTACTATATGATAGCATATCAAACATGTCGATCAAAAACATCGATTCAAAAGATAGGAAGACCAACTAATAACTTTGGCTAAATTGGCAAAAAGCAAATTAAGTCATGCTAGACATGATTAAAGTGGATTTAGAGAAGTATAGGCCGGGTTTGGATCAAATTGCCATCAAAAAGGAGTTCATAAAAAAGGAAAAAGTGAATTCCAGACTATTTGAACACTCGGAACAGGAATTTGGGCGTTCGAAATGGATTCTTCTGAAGCGCTTGAATGAGCGGACGCTTTTCCAAAGAGCAAGATTAGCGAGAGGCCAATGTTCGGGCGTCCGGATTTGCCCCTTGGGCACCTGGATCTTTTCGAATCCCACTTGAGGGCGTCTGGAACCCTTCGAAACTCCCAACCCAAGAGCTAGATCACAATGGACAAAGCATTCGGGCGACCGAATGGCTCTATGGCACTCGAAACATCTTTCGGGCTGCCAACTCAACCTAAGAGTGTAGTAGCGCTATGAATTAAGGAATCAAATGCCCGGTTTCCCCGCGGGCACTCAAAAGGCTATTCGAGTGAATTAGTTGAGCATCCGGATTAGCGACTGGGCATAGCTACGTGCGTTTCGAGCGCTTGAAAGTTCAGGTGGGTGCCTAAAACGTAGCTTAACTCACTTGGCCCCAAAAGTGAACCTTTTCGTGCTGACATTGGATGAGAAGTGTAACACCCCCGTCCCACATTAGATAGAAAAATAATTTTGATTAAAATATATGAGGCCTACGCGCTAGTAATAATAACTGGGCTTAATCATTTTGGCCGGTGATTTGGATCCAATGAGTTCTTATTGCTATCGAATCCGGTTGTTACAATTGGTATCAGAGTCAAATACCATGCGGAAGTATGAGAGCTAAGTGTTATATGGGACAAAGTGCTATACCAACGGATTTGATGGGAGCCACCTTTTGAACCCGTAACAGCCACCTCTAGAATCTCACATTATCTGGTAATTCTGGTCTGTCTGCATCTGTAATATGGTTTGGATCCGATGAGGACGTCATGTCTAAACATGGGGAGTTTGTAACGCCTTAATAGTCCCACATCGGAAGAAAAGACGATTCTGATTAAAATATATGAGGTCTGCATGCTAGTAATAATAACTGGGCTTAAGCATTTTCGGCCGGTGATTTGGGCCCAACGAATTATTGTTGCTAGCGGATCGAGTCATTACAAGGAGTAAATGCACCTAGGTTAGTATTACAAAATAGCTTTTGTATAATTATTTAATATAACAAATATTTAGGTTGCCTTCTCCCATCAATTGTAGGAAGTACGAAGTTCCGAATGTAGTTGTTGGTGGTCCTCCTCCCCTCCCCACGTACCATTCACCCTACCATGGCATCTAGTTCTCATGCCCGGGTGGAGAGCAAGGCGTCTTATGCGAAGAAAGATTAGAATACGCTATAATTAATTTAATCATACACCATTTTTTTTTATTAGAAAGTGATTAATTATGAAATAATTGCGTATTTCATATCTCTCATGATGTACATGACTTTGGATCGTATCCATTGAGAATTTCATACCTCTCATGATGTACATGACTTTGTATCGTATCCATTGAGAATTGAGAATGACGGAATAGAAAATCAGGCAGAAGTGCAATAAGAAATAGTTGAAGACAGTTACACTATTGATCAGGAGGGTGTTGAACATGAACCTTCGAATTTGGCTTTAATGAGAATATTGTGGCGGAAGATCACCACTATTGATCAGGAGGGTGTTGAACATGAACCTTCGAATTTGGCTTTAAATGAGAATATTGTGGCGGAAGATCACCACTATTTGATATTCCCGTCAACATCTATCCCTCCATTTGATATTCCATCTACGTCAAAGGTACCCTATTTTGATAATCCATTCACGCATATCCCTCCCTCCAACGTTCCATTAACATTGGAGGTTCGTTGCGATAATGTTGTAAATTGACGTAGGCGACGACGACAAGGTCATATTGAGACGTTGGAAGGGATACTGCCATCGGCCGTTGAGTAAGGGATGGAGCCGATTGTCGAGGGCACCGCCATCGAGCATATTGATCAGATGCATGGTATTGAGCCCGTGCGTCCTGAGATGGAGCATAATATGCATATTCAAGGACGGGATCGAGGACGCGAACGTGGACGTGGAAGTGGCAGGGGACGAGGGCAAGAGCATCGGAGGAGCATGTAGGGGCATGATATGCATATTCAAGGACGGGATCGAGGACGCGGACGTGGACGTGGACGTGGAAGTGGCAGGGGACGAGAGCAAGAGCATGGGAGGGGCATGGAGGGGACTTGATTATTTTATTATTTTTTGGATTTCCATGAATATTTGATATTTTTGATCTTTTCCACATAAATTTTTTTATAGTATTATCTTAAATTTATTCATATTGAAGTGTGTTGATATTGGTATAGCTTATTTTATATGCTTAAAGTTTAGTTGAAGTTGGTATAGATAAATTTATGTACTTATTCCTGTAATTGAAATACTTGAAAATATTGTTATTTTGTATAATGTGGAAAACTTGCAACTTGTTGCTATGGGTGCGATACAAGTTAAAGGCGGTGAATGGTTCACCGCCTTTAAAGACGGTAATTTACCACCTTTAAATGCGATGAATGATTCACCATCTATATATGTGGTAATTCATTTACCGCCTTCATCATGTTTTATAATGTTTCACGAGTAGGGAATATTACATAAAGGTGGTGAACCATTCACCGCCTTCTTAGATTTTTTTTAAAAATTTATGAAAGCGGTGAACCATTTGCCGCTTTCATGTGAAAGCGGTACATGGTTCACCACTTTAATTTCCCTCCGTTGGCTCACTGCCTACGTGTCAATTCCAAGCCTATTTTCACAAATATTATTTTCATAGGCCTATTTTTAGAATAAATTGTTTTGATGAGGTTAGTAGGCTAAAAACACTATTTTCGGCGTTTGCACCTACTAGAAATTTATTTCAAGTTCTTACCCGTTTGTTGCTTACTCCTTTTCAGATCATACTACCACCGGTGAGGCACAGGACAGCGGCAACGGCGTCATGGAGTAGCTAAATCTGTGAGTTGGTCTGGTGTGTACCCATTTTGTATAAACAAAGAGAACGTGTAGTATTTTGGATTCGAACAAAGATGAATGATAGTTTAATTTACTTTTATTATTTCTCAACTTGGGATCAAAAAAAAAAAAAAAAAAATCCAAGACAAATAATCACAAGGCATTATAATTGGAAATGTTGCTTGGCGTTCAGGAAACCTGTGTATCAAACATCATACATTCAGACACCAATTTTGAAAAAATCGAACAATATCATTCTCTAGGTCGCCACATACTGGTTTGAAACACATTTAATGCATAGATAATAAATTTCAAAACTAAAAAATTCTTCTATACATGAACTCGTATTATCAATCTGATCTATAAATTTAAATTTAGTGGTGAAATTGTATAGAGCGGACTATCCAACTTTCAAAAATTCACATTGTATTATCCAAGATTTTAAGTGTCCGTCGACACGGACCGTATCCACCGTGTCGTACCGTACCAACAAGATACAGGCAAGATACAGACTCCGTGCCGAATTGCCGATGGCACAGCTCAAAACCCTCTATTCTTTAAATTAGTAAATAATTTTCTTAATAAAATTCAAAAGATGTAATAAAAAGACATAAAAAATAGTTAAAATATTTTGTTGCTATTTTGTTGCTAAAGAAAATAAATATTTTTTTGACCGGCACGCATCGGCACGGCTCGGTACGCACCGTGCCGGCAAGTTTTCGGCACGATCCCGTGCCACGGCACTTAAATCCTTAGTATTATCTAACCTTTTAAATAGTTTGATTTGCCTTCTTAAATATACTCGTAAGCGCCTAGTGCATCCAGATATTTTTACACATAAATTTTCTTCTTTTTTTTTTAACATGCAGCTCACGTTGCTAATTCATCGGCTCAATATTTTAATAAGAAAATACAATTTATTGGACGATCGAGATTCAACAATCAAACAAAAAAAAAGACCATTAGAAAGGCAGTATACAAATATGCAAATGCAACCGGATACACACTAATTTATTTATTTTTCTCAGTTTCGTATACTTTCACCAAATTTAATTTTAGCGGTCTGGGTGGGAAGCATCTCTGTTCCACTAAATGACATGTTTGCACGGCAGTAGATGTGTCTCTGCACCATTAGCAAAAGATCAACAAAAGAGGAATGAATATAATAAGAGGAATAAGATTACCAATTGAATTCAACACTAATTCTCCATATACAGAACCCTGAGGCTTCTAAATAATAATAATAATAATAATAATAATAATAACTTGGATATGGGCCATCATAAAGAATCACGACATTGTAAACACAAGTAGAACGAGATACTGCCCCTAAACTCTGAAAAACATCACCCAAATTTATGTTTAAAAAAGGAGATTCAATTAAACCTTCAAATAGCTTCTTAAACAGGGAAATAAAAAATCTTTATCATTCATTTACCGAAGCAAAGCACTAAAGAGAGAGAGAGAGAGAGAGAGAGAGAGAGAGAGAGAGAGCTCATCCAAAACCATTTCAATGTCAAAACAACATATACTCAGAAATAGCAACAAACCAGAACAAAAATTCATGCCATTAGCAACTAACACAGAGGCAAGCATCTAGCGCCTGCTGGTTTTTCCGATACTACGCTTCCCGGAGAACAAGTGCTTCGGCTTCAAGTCGACGATGACCCGATCTGCCTCTCCCTTGCGAGCAGCTTTATTCCTCTTCTTCACAGATTTCTTCCCAATCTTTATCGCCTTGAGTTTCTGGGCTGAGTCCTTGAATCCTTCTCCAGGGGAAACTTCACCAGGCGGCCGCGACTTCGACCTGGACCTCGACCTGGACCTCAACCTTAGCTTCTTGTTGGCTTGCTCTCCGTCTACATCCATGGCTTCGCCCTCTCCTTCGCTATCCCTACCCACCAATGATCTCTCACGCTTCCGACCCCTCATCGACACCGACCTACTCCGTGCACGGTTAATAGCTGCAGTGGGGTCCAACCCGATGGCAGAAAGTTGCCTCCCCATCCTCTCAGTTGTGAACTTTCTATCCTTGTCAAACTTTCTTGGAACAATGGGGCGGCTCTCGGCGGTGCTCTTCTTCATTCTATGTTCTTGGATGAGCAACCTCTTCTTGTGCCTAATTGCCGCCAAAGCCTCACGCTCTTGAGGAGACAGGTCTTCATCGTCATACTCAAAATCTTGTTCCTCCACCTCAAGCCGAAGGCCCTCCTCTCTTTCCAACTCTTCCAGCCTCTGCAGTATATCGGGATCGACGAAATCAGCAATATTGTGCCCATCTACTATCTCTGGCATTATATCTTCCTTCCACTCCTCGTTGGCCAATAAGTAGTGCTTCCTTAAGTTTGCCGAATAAACACCGGCCCCACCATTCTCGTTCTCCAGATCCTTCTCAAGCTTCCTCTTTGCCTTCTCAGCAGAAGCCTCTTTAGCTCGGGCTTCCAAAACAGCTTGAGGAATGCAGGGCGGCCGCTCCTTGTTGTCACGAGGTTTTGGCATAGCAACATGGAACCGATTCAAGCATTCATTTATCTTCTTCGACTTCATCTTCACCTCCACCCTCTGATCGAGGAGCCTTTCGCAAGCAGCATTCTTAACGGCCATCACCCCTTCATCTGTTAAAGTGCTCATGGTCACTAGCACTCCCTCATCATTAGGCGCTCCGCCTTGCGCCGCCGCAGCCTTCATGGCCTCGGCCTTCATCTCCATCACCAGCTTCTTGTCCTCCTCAGAAAGCCCCTCCAACGGCTGGAGATCAATCTTGTTGCACACGATAATAAGAGGCTTATTCATAAACAGCGACTTAATGCTGTGGAAGAGCGCCGCCTGCTGGGCAATGCTGTACCCACAAGCCCCCGAAATGTCTAACACGAAAAGCACAGCCGCCCTTAGATGCGCGAGGGCGGTGATGCTGCACATCTCTATAATGTTCCTATCCTCAAATGGACGGTCAAGAATCCCTGGGGTGTCGATAACTTGGTAGCGGAGGTACTTGTAATCGGTGTGGCCCACAAGTAAGGATTTGGTCGTGAAGGCGTACGGCTGGACATCCACCTCAGCCCTAGAGACCTTGTTCACAAAAGAGCTCTTCCCCACGTTCGGATAACCACAAACCAAGACAGTACGAGTGTTGGGGTCTATAGAAGGGAGCCGAGACATGTGCTTTCGCACTTGCTCCAAATAAGCCAAGCTAGGGCCGATACGCTTAATAACAGTGCACATTCGCCCTAGGGCGGCAACCTTCAAGCATTTGCACCTATAAAGTGAATCCCCGTACTTGAGTAGCCTGACATAGTCTTTGGCAATCTTCCCAATGAGGTTCCTCGCTGTGTTGACCTGACCAAGGGCAAGCTTGTAGTGGTCCTTGTTGTAAAGGACGTGAAGGAGGTCACCATAAAAAGGGTGGATACCGTCCAATCGAGGGAACTCGTCTATTATGGTGGAAAGCTTCTCATGGAAGTTCTGCTGTGTGAAGCGGACCTTTCGCATGTAGAATTGGCGGAGGCGGGAGATGGCATATCCTTTGTGGACGACTGTTGGGGTCTGGCGCTGGGTGCGGGAGAGGATTATGTTGATGAAGTCCTCCTTGGGCGGGACTATTGTGATTTTCTTTAAGTTGTATTGGACCATCTTGCTGATTTATGTTACCTGCAAGAACAAAAATAATAGTCACAGCATAGCAAAACCAAAAATAAACAGAAAAACATAACAAGATGGCGGATAATGAATCATCTCGAAAACACGCCCGTAAGATGACCTAATAAACCAGCTATGAAAACTAACTCAAGGTCGCCAGATAAAAACCATGAACTACTCTCCCCACCTCAGAACACACCAACAGCCACAAATAATCATTCAATATAACTTACTGCAAGTTGAGAATTCAGCAAGAGATCAGTGAATTGAATAAAATAAACAAGTGGCCCGGTTGATGAAGAATACATATGTAACAGTAGACTTATACCTAAAAGAAAATATCCAGAGTAATCATTTTATAACCTTTCATTGTCAGAGTAGCAAAAACTAAAGAGAGATTGAATAATTAAATGGCAATAAAATACTTTAAAAATTATCAAATCACATAAATAATTACCAACATCATGCACTAGCAAAATAATTTAGAAAAAACAATAGGTCGGCCCAAACTACATATATTATTCATAAATCTAGAAAATGAAGAACGGTGTATCAAAAAAATGAAGAACACTGGAACTTCTCATATCCCAGACAATCGGGAGACCCATCAACTGATAGAACCACACAAGCAACAAATTATGTACGGAAAGGCTAAGCAATCAAATCAAAACAACAGTGCTAATCACTCGAATAATTTCGCAATCTGCAGTACTTAAATCTTTTCATTTGTGGGCCAAAGTTTCAAAGTAACTTCGATATTCAGAACTCTCAAGTCCGAATACAATAAATTAACAAAAGACGACAGAGAAAAACTAGAGGAAGAATAACACAACAGCTTGGTGTTCAACCTATAAAAGTTCAATAATATTCTTTTTCAAAAATTAATCCAACAAGACACACAGATTTTGAATGTTGAATAGAGAGAAAAGAAGGTGAAGATCCAGAAAATAAAAAAGAAAACAGAATAGTTATATTTTTCGTCTCAGCAAATCAATCTTCATACTAGAAACATGAGATGGAAAGCAGAAAACATCTACAAAAAACCAGAGGGTTTGCATGGAAAAATCATTCTCTAGGTTATCTAAAAACAATGAGTTTCTTCAAGCAAATCTTTGAAAAAACTACTATCATAATATCTCAGATTTTGATCAAACCATACTATACTAGTATTATTATTTAATCATTGGATCATTTATTTTTCTTGAAATCGGTTTAATTCAGAGACTCCTCAATCATCAATCAATCAAAAATCTAATGTATAATAGGTAATGTAAAGCTATAGAATTTAGAGGACAAATGAGACACTTAAAGCTTTTAAAACCATGCATCCTAAAAATTTACTAAATACATCAAACTAAATCACAATATTGTGGATATTCTAATTAAGAAGAATGCATTGAGAATAATCATATCAGAATACTAAAACAAAGAAACGTCATCTTTATATAGTTATGTGCAGCGATCAATCTGCAAAGAGTTAGATAGAGATAACCACCTAAGGTCTTAAGATTCATCTAATTTTACCTAATATTTTCCACAATAACTATCATTCCAAAATTTCGAATGCCATTCGTTCAGCTTGGAAATCTAATTTGTTGGGTAATGAATTACTGATCTGACTATATGGATATATAATCTAGCATAATAAACCAAATATGTAATATGTCGTAAATAAAGCTGAGTCACTAATATTGTTGACCAAGTACCTCTCCATGTCATGCTTGGCAGTCTCTGTTGATTGAGCCTTCGCTCTACAATGCCGACAAGTGCACATATATACTTAGAATCTAATCTCAACTACTCAATTCAAGTACATTTAATTTCGGGGTTAACCATCTCATCTACCTAATCGAAAGAGAAATTGAACTACTTGATCTCAGTTGAAATAGAATTCTTGAAAATCATGCTTACAAAGTCTTCCTTTCAGAATTGACTCAAATATAGTAAGTTAAAATTAACGATTCATCTGTTGAAACAAAACTAAGCTAATATAATCTACTTTAACAAATTACACATTAGATGGAATTCTAATCTTTAAATCTCGATTGTTTAATCCAAGCATGAAATGGAACAACATATTAATTAAATCTTTACTTTTTAGTTTCAGTTCAAATTAAATTCAATTATATGTCAGCTATTTAATTCAAACGTGCACATAGAGTTCTAAGCAAGATCACAGTTTTCCCATCATGTATCAATGTATCATTTCTTCCCATCTATCAAATTTTTCCACAATATTTATTACCTTATTCTTTCATTTGTCACAATACTTATTACCTTATTCTTTCATTTGTCTTTATGCTTACATAAGATGATATTTCCCCCCCCTCTCCCATGCATTGCATAGGATTAAAGCTATATCTATTCTGATCCTCACAAAATCACTGAACTATGAAGCAAGCCAAATATAAATTACACTCAATTAAAAAGTCCAAATGGATAAAAATTTGCACAAAGACAAGTAAAAGATAGCATCAAGAATAAACGGAAAGAATAATCGGAAATAACTCGAGTATATCATGACAATTATTTTCTAACAAAACCCCAATCCTAGGTCAAGGATGCGATAATTTAATAGACCCAAAGGGCATGCAAGACCAAAATCTAATTCACATATTCAAACAAAATAATCACTGCGAAAAGTAGTCATTTAAAATCTCAAAATGCATACATAATTGTAATGGTATCTTTAAAGATTTAGAGGACAAAAATTTCTTAAATACAACATATAAATTAGTGCAATGACCATTCCCGCTGGCACTAATAACTCGTTGGACCTAAACACCAGCTCAAAATGCTTAGGCTTAATTATTATTAGTAGAGTGTATGGTCCTTGGATTCCCAATCATTACCCCTTTTTCTATCCGATGTGGGACTATTGGGGCGTTAGAAACTTTTCCCATTTACGTCCTTGTTAGGTCTCATTCCCTAAATCCGAGATCACTAGGCGACATAAGACCCATCTCGCACTTCTGGCTGGCAAATCAGCTCTGATACCCGATCCTTACATTCCCAATCATAATTCCTTTCCTATACGACATGAGACTATTGGGGCATTACAATTAGAGCTCTACAATATAGTTTACTAGCTAGAAAAGAACTTGTACCAACTTTTGAATCTCGAAAAATACTAAGTGGAATCAAGACAGATATGAGCTTGCTGTTACATTAGCAGAAGTGACATCCATAAACCGATTACTTCCCAACATACGTCAGATTCACCATCACGTGGCAACCGTTCTTATCAAAAGAAATTGTTAATAGCATATAGCTCTAATTAATTAAAAACAAAATAGTACAAAATTTGAATGTTTTTCATAAATCAATTTTCATAGATGTACAATATGGTTTCTTGCCAGCATATTAAAATTCGTAGCTGAGCGATAAAAGAAGAACAAACTATGTAGCCATTACAATCTCTTAAAAAAGAATCACATAGATGGTAAAAATTTAGTATCCGACACCAAACTAGTTCATAGATAAGGAAGTATCAACAAACTATGAATTTTCATAAAATAATGGCTAAATTGCACTTTTGGTCCTCAAACTTTGTCACGCGCCACTTTGGTCCTCAAACTTTTATTTCTTGCAATTTTTGGCTCAAACTTTTTAACTAGTTGCAATTAAGCCCTACAATCCCTACAGCTTTGCTGATATGATAATCATAGTACTGTGGCATCTTAATAATTAATACGTTATCGAGTACTATTACATCACTACAGCAATATTGACACCATTATTGTATTAGGAAAATTGGACTTTAGGACTTAATTGCAACATTTTAGAAAGTTTGAGCTAGAAACCGCAATAAATTAAAGTTTGAGGACCCAAGTATCATGCGCCTAAAGTTTGATGACCAAATGCGCAATTTACCCTAAAATAATTTGATCATAAAATATTCACTGCAAACAGAAGGTAGACTCTATCAGCTTTATTGCCCATTGAAAGACTCCAAAACCAGATAACTGGACTATAGTCTGAAGCCAGAACAATGTTAGCCGGTAAATGTAACCATTTGATTTTGCCGATTGCCACGTGTTTACTCGAGCACTACTTTGTTCCATGAAAAACATCTCGACATCAGGATCTTGGGTCGATGCGTGTGTCATTAACTCTTCCTCTAGGGTTTTTAATTTTAGGCCAACACATGATTAATAAGGGAATAAAAAATATATAAATTTTTCCCTAACATTTCCAAATCAGATCCAGAAAAAGGGAGATTAAAAAAAAAAAAGGAGATCCAAAACTAGATAAATAAGAATCAAAAATACCAAAGTGCTTGTTACGCATGTCCTGTAGAAAGATTGCAACTAAATGAAACAAGACATGGCTTAAGATCTGACGAAGTTTGCAACAGATCTGTAATCAATATGTGAAAAAGAGGGGCATAAACACTCCTTAAATCGACGAAAAAAGGACATGCGTAACAAGCACTTTGGTATTTTTGATTCTTATTTATCTAGTTTTGGATCTCCTTTTTTTTTTTTAATCTCCCTTTTTCTGGATCTGATTTGGAAATGTTAGGGAAAAATTTATATATTTTTTATTCCCTTATTAATCATGTGTTGGCCTAAAATTAAAAACCCTAGAGGAAGAGTTAATGACACACGCATCGACCCAAGATCCNTTTTTTTTTTTTTTTTTTTCATGGAGAGCCTCTATTTCAGTTTTACGTCTATTTGATTATTATTATTATTTTTTTAAAGCTAGCTTTTATGACAATCTGTTTTCCAAATTTTATAGCAAATTAATGCTTGAATTTTTCGATTTGGCGTGATTTAATTTATTTTAATTTAACTTTTATATTTTTTATTAAAATTTAATAAAAATGATAATAAATTAAAAACACATATTTATATTAAAGAAAAAAATTTAAGCTCCTTATGTTCATGTTAGTATATAGGGGGTCAAATGGTTATAATCTCAAACCTATCTCTATTTCTTCTTCTCATCACCCACTCTCTCTCTCGCTCTCTATCTCTCTCTATAACTTGTTCTCGGTGCATACCCATCTCCATCTCTCAGGTTATGTTTGTTTCACCATAAGTAGGGAGGGGGGAAGTGATTTTCGGTAAAAACTAATCACTTTCGCTGTTTGGAAACTTAATTACAGTAATTTTTTGGGTTACTCTCTCTCTCCCTCTCTCCTTTCCCCTCCCCTCTCAACTCAACATTCATCTCTCTTTTTCTCTGCAAACACCAAAAAAAAAAAAAATCTATCTTTTTTTCCCCTTCACCCCGGATCATTGCCAAGTCAACTCCTCCATCTCCTTCGTCCCTAGATCATTTCGAGCCCACTCCTCCATCTGTGGTGACTATCAGGTTCATATTGTTCATCTTCTTTTTTTTTCACATTTTGCTTCTTCAACCCTTTCCCCTCTCTCTCACCACTCATCTTCTTCCATCTCAGATCTCGTATTCCATCCCCTTCCATTTCGCCAGTGACAAGATTTGCAAATAGATATTTTATTTTGTTTATTTTTTTAATTTACTGCAGTTTTTAATTTTTTTTATTTACCGTAATTTTTATATTTTTGCTCTGATTTTTAAAAGATTTAAGATTTAGTATTATAACTAATCATTTTTCTTTTTCTTTTTTTTGGTTTATAGTATACACATGTGTGATCATAATCTTACACTATTTAAATTGAGAGAACATTCCATACACGTGGCAATCGGGGAGGTGTTTTGATACACGTGGCAATCAGGGGCGTTCCCCCCTCTCTCCCAAAACCCCTTCCCTAAACCGACCGCACCCTCTCTACCCAAACCCCTTCCCTAAACCGACCGCACCTCTCCAAACCTATTCCCTGAACCGACCGCACTTCTCTCTCTCTTTTGCCGTCTCTCTGCCTCCTTCTCTCTCTCCTCCTCCCTACATCTCTCTCTACCCTCCTGAACCGAACGCCAGCCCTCTCCCCCGAAACCCTTCGCTCCCTCTCACTCTCTCCTAAACCGAACACCCATCTCTCTCCTTCTCTCTCTCTCGCGCCGTCTCTCTACATCCCTCTCTCTCTTCGCCCCGCTCTCTATCTCTACCATCTATGCTCCTCTGTCACACTCAACCGATCGACCCTCTCTCTCTCTTCGGTCCTGGGCTCTGCTGCTCTCTCTCTACCATCTCTGGTCCTCTCTTACGCTCAACCGATCGCCCCTCTCTTTCTCTCTCTTCGATCCTGGAGAGAACAGTGTGGATCCTCTCTCATCAGAACCCCTACGGCTATGCCTATTGTGGCGTCTACAGGTGACCCCTACCCCTCTACCTCTGGCCTCTACAGGTAATCTTCTCTCTCGCCTTTCTATTTACTACTGTCTGCTTGCCTTAGCCGGCTCTATGCCGTCCATTCAGCCTTCTACGGCTGCGATGGTGTGTTGCACTCTCCATGGCCCCTAACCCTAGATCTATTTGCCTCCTACTCCTCAGAGGGGCACGAAAGAAACGACCCCTAGGCTGCTGTTTGACCCCTATAACCATTGTGAGATCTTACAAAAAAATGAAAAAATCTCCTGAGATTTTACTTGATATCTATTTAATCCCTATTGCCAGAAGCTCTATTCAAAAAAAAAATTTCTAAAGATATTCTGAGATCTTAAAAATAAATAGGGAGATATCCTGAGATCAATTCTATCATCATCATGTCTGCTTTTATACTTAAAAAATTGATAACTCCAGCTTCCTGGACAAAAGGCTTATACTTCAAAAAAATTTCCCTGACGCCTGCTGGACAATAAGGTGTTTAAGATTTTGTGTCTTTCTGAGCCTATAAATAGCATGTACTGTTTACCCAAAAAAATAGTACGAGCCTCTCTCTCTGCAGTGTAAGGTGAGCTATTTTGATTGGCTGCAGACCCCTCTATCTGTTCCTATATACTGGCTTCTTATATTTGGACCACCTCTACACTAGCTGGTGTTTGCTCATGAAAAACTATTGGATTGGGAAGGTTGCTTGGGTATTCCATGCAAAGGCAACCATTTGCCACAGATTGGATGGGCTTTCTATGTGAACCCATCTACTACTATCTATTGCCTGGCACTGCTATATTGGGGGTTTTCTAATGTTTTTGTTCCTGCTGTCTCTGTTTTCTAATGTCCATATTCTTGATTTCTTTGCTTCTTCATCTAATTTCTTTATTTTTTTGGAGGCAATGATGACAACTGTATCAAAAAAGTAAAAAACTCTTAACTTTCTTTGGGCTGTGAAACTGCCTGCTATTTCGGGAGAGAAATTTTTTTCTTGCTGCTTCTATTTCCTGTATGCAATCTTTTCCGCCCCCGGAAAGCATGGCTTCTGTGTTCTGTAGGAGGGCAACCATCTAACAGAGATTGGACGACCTATTAAAGGGAAGCCATCTAATACTGTTTGTTGACTGATGCTGCTATATTGGGTTCTTCTTTTGCGTTTTCTGACCCTGTCTTCTCTCCCAGCATGAAGTTCGGCCGAGATTTGCCTATGCAAGTGACGACGGAAATGCTTTTACTTGGTTCCATTTCTCACACTTTACCTGAGCCTACCTGTTTTATTTGTTTGGTTACATGTTCCAATTACTTCCTTCATGTTTGTAATCATTTATTATCTGTTTTATTTCCTTACTCTTCTTTCCAGACTGTGTTTCTTACTTCCTTGTTTTCTTTTCTTTACTTTACTATTTTGCTTTCTCTGCTCTTCTTCTTTATTACTTGGTTTTTTTTTTTCGGTTCCTGTTTTCCTTGGTTTTTTTTTTTTTACTTCACTTTTCGAGGCGATGATGACTATCTCTTACGTTCCATTTACATCTTGTGGCTATCTTATTCCTGGCGACTTCTACCTCCCTTTATAAATCGAGGGTTGTTTTGGATTCAATTTCTTCCTCCCTATGCCTTTTTTTAAAAGAACGGAGGGTTGTAGTGGATTGGCGCATTAGAAAGCAACTGTCTACACTAGACAGTACGGCTTTTCCATGCGCAACCATCTATCACTTCTCCCCTTCTTACCTTACTTGCTCTTTTTTTTTCCCCTTCCCCTGCGCTCTCCGGCAGCAACTTTTCTTCAATGTACAAGGTGTAATTGGCATTCCTGCCTTGCGGTGCGGCCACGCTTGATGTTAGTGAACTGTTCATTCTAGGTTGGATGGCCTAATTAAAGGCAACCACATTCTAATGCATTTTCTATTATTGCTTACTACCGTGGGTTTGGTTGGATGCTACCACCTACTGTAAAGCTTATGGCGAAAAAAAAAAGAGATGATACATGCTTTCATGTTAGACCTGAGCCTCACCGTTTTTCCTTCTTCTATTTTTCTTTCTGGATTATTTGTGTACTGGACTTGCATATTTTTCAACCTATTTTTTAACTTTACATATTTGTCTTCACTTGCTGTAATATTCTTTACTCTATTTGATCCTGGTGTTTTCTTCTTTTCTTGATCATTTCCATTGTTTGTTGTGTATTTCTTCCTTTTTTTTACCTTTTTCTTTCACCTCCCACCTTGCTTCTTGGCAGTACCTTACTTACATCTGCGCCATTCTATGGTTTATACTTCCTTTATTACAGTTCTTTATAAAAAAAAAAGCATTATTGACCTACTTTCCTTGCAATCTGAACCATGGCGACTTTCCACTTTTCTTACGTTAGGATGCTTGGCGAAGTTTACGAGCAACTCGGCCTCGGCATGCCCCAAATTGTAGTGGTCCCCGATACCGAAGGCAGGTTCGTTGGATACATAGATCTGCAAATTCCACGCAACGAAACTGTCATCCAAACTGTCCGTTGTTTGAGTTCCCAGCTCCCAACTGCTACTGCCGCTGAACAGGATGCTGCGCGTCTAGCTATGAAGAGGCTTAAGGAAGAATGCGACTTTCAATTCAAGGATATTAATTATGATGACTCTCTCTTATACAAGAACTTATACGACCACCAAACAACCAACTGTGCTGTTATATCTGCACAGTATAGTAATCTTTCTAGAGAGCATAGTTTCCTTAAGGAGTGTTATGTTACTACAGTCGCTCAAAAGAATGAATATGTAAATGAGCAAATTAAGCTCCGGAATGCCATAGGGGAATGCTACGCTACTATGAACCGTATTACTGTTGAACTGCCTACTGACGCCGCGGACCCCTCTCAGGCTATGTCCAATCAGCATGCTTAGTTGCTCAGGCTACTTAGTTGGTCCATGCTTTTGTTTCCAGCAAAGTTCTTTCACGCATGGCATTTTGGCTTGGTATTAAATAATATATGTACTTTGCTGTGTAATTACCGTTCAACAGTTTATGCAAGTTTTATTTCACTTCAAGTTCTCATTGCGGTTTGTCGTTCAACAGTTTATGAAACTTTTATTACGCTTCAAGTTCTCATTGCGGTTTCTTCACATGATCCTTCTGTTTTTACTTAAACTTATGGCTAAAAAAAAAATGATGTATCTGTAGTTCCTGAGCTCATTACTTTTCTTTTAATATTTCTTCTTTGATTATTTACCTACTGTTCTTTCGTTCTTACTTCTTATTGTTTTTTTTCTTTTTCCTTTCCTATTATTTGCTTCTCTCTATTTAATCGTGTTTTCCTTTTTCCTTTAGTCCTAGCACATGAGCTTTTGCCTTCTCTTCCCCCCCCACCCCCTCCCTACTTTCTTTTAATATTCTCTAGACATGAGCTTTTCTTTAGTCCTAGCACATGAGCTTTGCCTTCTTCTTCCCCCCCCCCCCACCCCCTCCCTACTTTTCTTCTTCTTCCTGTAGTTCCTGAGCCTCACTACTTTTCTTTTAATATTCTCTTCTTGATTATTTACATACTGTTCTTTCGTTCTTTACTTCTTATTATTTTTTTTTTTTTCTTTCCTATATTTGCTTCTCTCTATTTAATCTGTGTTTTTCCTTTCCTTTAGTCCTAGCACATTGAGCTTTGCCTTCTTCTCCCCCCCCCCCCCCACCCCTCCCCGCCCTTTTTTTTTCCCCTGTTTTGAAGAGTGTACCGATTGTCCTCTTTCCGTATTACTGGTTTTCTCAACGTGTGGGCAATAATGCAACTCTTGATGATGGAGAATTTACTGCTTCTCTTTGTTCTTTGCTTCTTTTTTATGTGTGATTACTTCATCATTTGTGTCCCTTCTTTATTACTATTTGTGCAAATAATTTACCATGAAAATACATGGGCTCCTAAAGTGTGAGAAATGGGGCCAACTTCAGCACTTTCTTCTACACCTGGCGAGGGAAGTCCAACTCCAACTGCATGCTTAGAGGAAACATGGCACTTTACTTCTTTTTTTTTTCTCTCTCTTTGTTTTTTACCCTTTTTCTTTTAAAACATTTTTGTCCCCTACACTGAGTTCTCTTAAAGTGTACAAAGTTCCATAAACTGCATCTCTAGCATCTCTAGCAGATGGATCATGTGAAGAACTTTGTAGTAAACATTTGTAGTAAACATTATCCTCTATAATGAGGCCCAAAAATGTTTACTACAAAATGCATCCAAGAATAAGAACTTTGTAGTAAACATTTTTGGGCCTCACTATAGCATCCAAGAATAAGAACTTTGTAGTAAACATTTTTGGGCCTCACTTTGTAGTCATCGAATTATTGAAGAAGAGATCTTTACTAGTAATCATATTGGCGAAAAAGTTTACATCCCTCGCATTGTAATGAACGTAACAGATTCAAAATGGCTATTTGTATTAAAGCGAAGAAAGTTTCCAATTCGATTGAGTTATGCAATGACTATCAATAAAAGCCAAGGCCAAACATTGCGAAGAGTTGGCCTTTTTTTATCCCAACCTGTATTTTCTCACGGACAGCTTTATGTGGCGGTTTCACGAGTTACTTCTAGAGAAGGGTTGAGCATTTTCATAGATAATAAGGATGGCGAGCCTCAAGATTATACAAGAAATGTTGTTTACTGTGAAATATTTGCAGATCTATAATGGTTGGTTGTTTATTATGCGTTCTTTCTGTTTCGAAATATTCAGTCCTTCCTTTCTTTTTTTTTCCTTACCATGTTTATATATATATATATATATATATATATATATATATATATATATATATATATATATATATATATATATATATATATATATACAACAGACCTACAAAATAGCAATGGAGTACGTACTATTATCTGAATTATCGTTGCAACATCAAGATTGCAAGATTAAAGTTCGAATGTGTCGACTTTGGGAATCATCTGCTCCTTTTCTTAAAGGAGATATATTTGGTTTAGATTGTTTGCTGGTGGACGAAAAGGTACTGACACATTTACTTTACATTTTTACGTTTCTTTTGACTATTTTCAGATGTATATATTTATTATTATGCTGTGATAATTAGGGTATTCTCTGAAAGGAACAATACGTAAAAAAGATACGGAGGAATTTAGATGTCGGCTTACCGAGGGCAAAATATATCTTATAGAAAAGTTCAATGTTATTCCAAGCAAGAAAAAGTTTGTTGCCATCGAGCGTCCTTATATGATTCAGATAAATAAGTGGACATCTGTAACACTGGTTGAGGAAGAAATGGACACAATGCCTTTATATAGTTTTAATTTCTCAACCTTTCCACAAGTCGAAAATCAAAGATACAACGACACTGTTCTCACCGGTAATATTTAGTTACAGCACAACATATTTAGTTAAAAGCATAGATTAAATTTATATTGTCATTTTCTACAAACTTCATATTATAATTTCCTTGCTTTCTCTCTCCAGATGTTTTAGGACGACTTATAGCCATTGGTGAAATTTCCCCCCGTTATATTGGTCAAATTTTAACTCCGATTAGAAATTTAGAAATACAAGATTTGCAGTGAGTTTTTTTGGTCTCTTGAATCCTGAGCTTAACTACTCCGTTTTGATTTGTTTGCATTAATTGTATCTACACTCAATAAATATTTTTATTTTGGGATGAATAGCTTATGTGTTACATTATGGGATAAATTTGCTTCGGATTTTGATGATAGCTCTATTTCAAAAAAAGATCAGAACGTTCATGTTATAATAATTCTGGCTGGAATGACAGTTCGTTCTTTTAAAGGTTCGCTCTTTACTTTAATATATTATAAAAAAAAGGACTAATATATAAGTTTATTAACTTTCGATATTTATTATGGAAATTTAGAGAAAATACATTTGTCAACGTGTTCAGCATCGAAGATTTACATAGGCCTCCAAATTCCAGAGGTTATAGAGTTTTTGGATAGGTCTGTATGCCAAATCTTATGCTTTAATTTAGTTAGTTCGATTGGTACCTCTTACGGATCTAAACAAATGTTTCGCAAATTACAGCCCATGCCTATCTCGATTCAACAACTTACTGTCTGCCAACAGCAAATTGTTGGTCCACAGGAAGAAATTTCTGTGAATAGGAAAACTATCTCTCAGTTGTTCGCTCTCGACATATCTAACACTCAGGTGAATTTTATTTTACAAGTTCATCCTATAAAGCTATTTATTTTTATTCTACAAGTTCATCCTATAAAGCTATTTATTTTGTCCCCATTATGTAAAAATAATTCCTCTTTACTTTTTATCAAACAGAATACGAAGTACACCTGCAAAGCTAAAATTTTTGAAATCGACACATCTTTTGGTTGGTGGTACAAAGCATGTTATAACTGCAAATCAACTGTCAGGACATTTGGTGATACTTTTTTGTGCTCCAATTGTGATAAGAATGATCAATCTCCTATACCATGGTAATTATTTTGTTTCTTACATAATGTTTCATAAATTTTTCAATAAAAGAACTTACTATGCATTCTTTCTTCTTTCCATTATATTGTTAAAAGGTACAAATTAAATACCATTGTTGAAGATAATACCGGTTCTACAAATTTTACCATCTTCGGCAGATTGGCCCAAGATTTGATTCATATTCCGGCTCAAAACCTTGCTACTTCAGCTGGTTTAGATAAATTTACTCTTCTTCCTGCAATTAAAATAATTATTGGAAATGAACATATTTTTCAAATAGTACCTAACATACACAGGTTTAGAACAAGTGTTCCTTCTTTTAAGGTCGCCAAAATTTTTAATATTCAATACGATATAAAGGAGAATACTTCTTCGTCTAAAACTTTAATGATCAAATGTGAAGAAAAACTTGATTCGCCTACTACTCACAAAGAAGTTCACAAAGAATTATTTGAGGAAGCAGCCGCAAGTACAACCAATTCGTTCAGGTGATAATTACATATTTACTTCCATGTTTGCTTTATGTTATTATATGTGTTTGTCTTTGTGTTTGTGTGTTTTTCAAAGCAACTGAGATATATTGTTTTACCTACAGCTCTCCGCCATCTGCCGATGATATAAAGGAGATCCAGCCTTGTGACACCTCAATAGTCCCACATCGGGTGGGAAAGGGGTTATCATAGTCCCACATCGGGTGGGAAAGGGGTTGTCATTGGGTTTATAAGAGACTTAGACACTAGCAATAATAACTGGGCTTAAGCATTTTGGGCTGTAGTTGGGCCCAACGAGTTATTATTGCTAGTGGGCTGGATCGTTACATTTGGTATCAGAGCTGGTTCACCAGCTGGACATGTGTGGCGAGTCTCGGCTGAGCCAGGGTCTGGATGACGGGCTAGCGAGACGAGTCTCACATCGCCTGGTGATCTTGGGCTGTGTGATTCCTTAACGGGGGGAGTCTGTGACACCCCAATAGTCCCACATCGGGTGGCAAAGGGGTTGTCATAGTCCCACATCGGGTGGGAAAGGGGTTGTCATTGGGTTTATAAGAGACTTAGACACTAGTAATAATAACTGGGCTTAAGCATTTTGGACTGTGGTTGGGCCCAACGAGTTATTATTGCTAGTGGGCTGGGTCGTTACAAGCCTGCCAAAAAAAAAGGCTTTGGTGAGTTAGAATTTACTTCATTTCTTACACCTAAGATTATGTTAAACTTATGTTTTTTATTGTGTTTTCTATTTTTATTTGCAGTTTTGGAGAAGGTCCTTCCACAAATGAAGACCAGCTATGAAGATTTAAAATTTATGTTTTAGTGTACTGCTAATTTATTATATTTCCATCAGAGTTACGCTTAATGTTGTGTTTTGATTACACTACTGTATGTTTATGAAACTATTTAATACTGAGTTACGCTTACTACTGTATTTTGACTACACTACTGTATGTTTATCAAACTATTTATCCGCAGTGAAGTGCGGGGTTTTTACTAGTACTACTTGTTTGTTGCAATTCTTTTAGTTTTCACCCATCTCTTGTCAATTTTATCACTAATCTAATTAGGATATTTTCTATACATAAGTAATTTTCTCTTGGTAGTTTTAATTAAAGTTTTTTTTTTTAAAAATAGAATAAGAAAAAAGCATTAATAATCTATACAATATCATTAAAGAGTGAACCCCTAACTGGTTTGGAGCCTTCACTATGATTTCGAAAGTAGATCCCACAGGCAGAGTTTTTCTCTCTGAGATCTGCCGCCTTGCTGTCTTCCAGCTTCTCCTCCTATGCTACTCTCTCTTTCTTTCTCTCTCACCGAACCCTAACTCTGCCTAGGGTTAGTACTCTTTTCTTAATTTCAGGAGTACTCTTTCGCCTATTTGTGATGACTCCTCAATTTCTCTAAAGCGTGGGTCCCCCATGCAGCGTTCGGCTTCTCCCTACTTGTCACGCCCCGAGCCCCACCTATTTGGTCGGGTTCGGGCACGCCAATAGACCGCCGAACGGACAGAATTTTTCCTGTACGTCCTAGGCGTCGCAATCAATACATTACAAGGAGTTCCAACCAGGAACAGTATTCAATACACAGATTGCATAAGGAAGTATCAAAAACATAAACAGCTACTGCTATTACAAGCATTCACATACATGCTTTTTACAACACAATTACAAGTTGTTTTCTTCCAAACACAATCTAAGTTATTACAAATTTATTGCAAGTTGATACACTTGTGTTCTTTTCATTTCCCCTAGGCTATGCCGACTCGGGGTACTGCTATCTCTGGTCTCTAGGGTAGGGCACTATTTACAGAGCTACGCCTTTGCCTCGCGCCGCTCATGTGCGAACCTGTAACACCCCGAAACAACATGGGGTGAGAACTAACTCCATAGTTCCCAGTAGGTACGGCCACCCAAGGAAAAAGCTCGACCAGCAGGTCTAAAGGAGGCAAATAACATGTTAGTCCAACGGATAGATATGAAATCATAAGTATGCAACTAACATTTACATGCTTTTGCCTCACAAATGCAATAATGCTATGCTATATGCAATTTATGCAACAATGCAACAACATAAGTAGATCTATCGATTCTACTTCTATCTCACTATCTAGCACATATTCAACTAGCTTCTAAGGTTTCTACTACCTTAGATCTATGTTATTTACCACTAGCCCTTAAGGTTTCATCTACCTTATCCAAGCTTACCACCCGACTCGGCCTCGAGTCAATCAACTGCGGATAATCCGCGCTCTGTCCAGCTCGAGGTGAAGAAACCCTCACATACACCTCAGCCTTCAATTCACAAACTACATCGCCCAACGGGTCGCCCAGAGCTGCTGTAAGGACTGAGACTTTTGCAGTGTAGCTAAACTCTCAGTTGACGATGTTTTTGTGTGTAATTTAATTACAAAAGCACTCGTCAAGTTTCAGGCGAAAATGAGTTAAAACGAAGATTCTACGTTATTTCCAAGTTTCACTTAAAATGAATAGTAACTCGATTTTCCGGAGAAGCCACGGTGTGAAGTTGGCTTCAGGCTCGTATCGGACTCCGTTCCTAGCGGTCCAATAGCTCGTTTCGACCGGTTCAGCTGTTCTGGAACCAATGGCGCTGACGGATTTTGAGTTTGACGCACGGATTTCGAGAAAATACAAAAATACATGTTTTATATGTATTTATGTGTGTGTTTCCTTCTATTGGAAGAAGGTTGGATTTTGTCGTGAATCCGTGGTCGATCGAGATGAAACGAAATCGCAGCTTTGTTGTCTTCGTCGTGCTGATCGCACTGGTGCGAACCGTTCGCGAATCTGACGGACGGATCTGCGGAGATGCCGTTGATCGAGAAAGGTCGGTAGTGGCAAAACGGTATTTTCGCAAAAGTCGCGATATTTTATGTACCGTTTCGCGTAGGATCGCACGTGGAGGGGGTTCATGCGTTTTAGTCGTACTGTGAGGGACTCGGATTGTAATTTTGATGTTTGGGGGACCTTTTTGCATGTTGCACTTATTTTATAGCTCTTTAGGGTTTGGAGCCACTCAACCCTAACCTACTTGCCTAGCCCCCTAGCCGCCTCCTACCTCTTCCTGCCACTTGCTGCGCGTGCCCTGGCAGCCGCCGATCGAGCCCCGGCAGGCCAACCACGCGGCAGCCACCACTCTCCATCTTCTTCCTCTCTTTCTCTCTTCCTCTCTCCTCCGGTTGTGTGGAGGCCCGAGACTGCTGCCACTTCGGACTCCCTCCGTGTCGTCCCGTGCTCCGGCGACCTTCCCGCCGACCGCCGCCGTCGCCTGCGCCGCCGCTGCCGCCCCGCGGCCACATCTGCCAGCCCAGACCGAGCCCTGGCCGTGACCCACTCGTGACCTCCTCCTGCACCGCCGCCTCCTGGAAACCTCCGGCCGAAACCTCCGTGCCGGGCGCCCCTTCCCGCCGTCGCCGCCGCCCGGTGCGCGCCTTCGCCCCCTCGGCCAGCCGCGGCCGCCCAGCCCGAGCCAGGCCGATCTTGTTTGCGACCACTCCCCGCCGCTGCCGCTCGAGGCCGCCTCCTCCTCCTCTCTCCGGCCTCTGGGACCCGCAGTCGTCGTTCCCGACCTTCTCCCGCGGCCGTGCCGCAGCTTCCTTGGAGTCCGTGCCCTAGCTCTTGCGGGCCGAGCTTACTCCGCCGCTGCACTGCGCTTCTCGTCGCCAACCGAGGTGAGCACGAGTTCCTCACCTCCCCCTCACCCGACTAAGGGCCCGCGCGCGCGCCGTGCCGTCGAGGCCGGCCGGAGCAAGGTTGCTCTCCAGGCCCGAAATAGGCTTATTTGAGTGGTTTCTTGTTCTGGCTTCCGAGCTCCCCGATCTCTACGAAGGGAGCACGATGATCCTGGCAAGTTGCTGATCATCGTGCTCACCTTAGTTTTCTGTCGGGAGACTCCGTTCTGCTGTTTTGGCGGTGTCGACCCCGTCGAGCCTGTTTGGCTGCTGTTTTGAGTTTGCGCACACTTATCCGGCGATCCGAGGCTATTCCATGCCTCCGGAGGTGAGACAGTGACCGCTGGTCAGTGCTGATCACAATGCTCACCTTCCCTTGGATCAGAAGTGTCCGGTTAGTTCTGTCGGCGCGATCTTCCCTGACTGGCGCGTATTTCGCTGGCCTTCGGGTTGCTCCCGCGCTTCCCACAGCGAGCCGCTGTGCTCGGATCGTGAGCACGGACTCCGTACGTCGAGACCTGTCATACGTGTCTCTGCAGACTTCGAAAGTCCTTGGTTTGCGTGAACGAGCCGCTTGATCGCTCAAATTACATAAAATGATGAATTTTATGTAATTAGAGGGTCTTTTATGCATTTGTGCTTTTGCGTGGCTACTGTGGCAGTGTGTGGGAGTTTGTAATGACCGCTGGACTGATTGTCCATGGTCCGTTAACTTTCACGAAAATCGGTAGGTCGATTTCGCGGTGCGTTTTTCGGCGAAATTCGCCGAAAGAAGCGTTTCGGTTCGGAATTCTTTCCGATGGTGTTTGGTGCTTTAGTGTTTTGTTGCTGAGCCTTGTTGGCTGGTCACCATCATCATTTTGTGGGTTCGATGATGATGGGTGAGCGACGGTGGTTTCCGGTGTCGAAATAGACACTTCCGGGAACCGATTCGTACGTATTCCGGCATGATCGTCACTATGGTTGTGTTACTGTGTTCCAACTGCCAAGGCATCCAAATTAGAGTGCTTTGGGGCAGCGGGTGACTCGTGGCACGAGTCGGTGAGTTCGGGACACTTAGTGGGTCCCGACGGCGTCCCGGTGTGGTTTTCGGGACTTTCGGTGAGTTACGGTAATCGGTATTGGGAAACCGATCTTCATGAATTGTTTGTGGGGTTGTGGATACTGTGATTATTAGTTGTGGGTTAGATACTAACCCAGTGGACCCTCTATAGGTCCTGTCGACATTCTTTTGCAGTCAGGAGATAGACGCGACATCCTTACAGGTGGGTACTTCGATCTGACGTCGGTACAGTGGTGCACGCTTGGTGATGGTTTCTTACCCTTACTCTTCTGTTGTTACTATCGCATAATATATTGAGCCTTGCACCCTTGTTTATTCGTTATACTCTACTCGTTGTTTGCATACTTAGTATCCTGAGTAGGAGTAGAGTAGTTCTATCTTCATGCGTATCTGTTGACCTAGTTGGTTGGTTGTTGCATTCAGTACCTGTTGACCTAGTTGGTCTGTTGTTGCGTTTAGTATCTGTTGACCTAGTTGGTCGGTTATTGCATTCCGTATCTGTTGACCTGGTTGGTCGGTTCTCGTACTTCGTTTCGGTGACCTGATTGGTCGGTTCTCGTACATCGTTCGATGACCCTTGAGGTCGGTATACCCTAAGGGGTGGGATTGTCGGTTAGCACCGACGGATGATTATAGTTTACACAGTTCCACTATTTGGCATATTTGTGACCTAGTCAGTCAGCTTCGTGAATCCTGTCGTTTGATGACCTATGAGGTCGGTGTACCCTGAGGGGTTGGATTGTCGGCTAGTGGCCGACGGTAATTCGGGATTCTATTGATATACTCTGGTGACCTATTCGTTAGTTCGTCGTGCATATGTGTTAGTTGACTTTAGTAGTCAGTGTTTGTATACCTTGGTAGGATGTTGAGTTGTTCCCTTTTAGTTGACCTGAGTAGTCGTTTCTTGTGCTTCTATATAGTTTGATGACCTATTGGTCGGTTTGCCCCGAGGGGCGGTGATTGTCGGCTGGTTGCCCACATTTGGCTATTGATCATATCCATATTGATCACCACAGCTCGAGTGCATTTCACGTACACCAGCGGGTTGATCCCCCGCAGGAGGGTGTTCTTTTCCGGAAAAGTGGTCGTACATCCGACCCGTGAGCCCAGCGGTGTTCTCTTTGTGCTAGGGTTACATACCAGGTGCGAGCAGGTAGTGGCTTTTGCCTGAGGTCCTTAGACCGACACGGCGGTTTAGATTGGGTACTTTTGGACTACTTGTCCGGTTGACGCATATAACTATAGTAGCAGTGGTCACTTGTATATCTTCAGTTCTTTCGTTACATTGTTTTGTTACTATAGTCTTGTTACATGTATACATTTAGTTGTTCATTACAGTAGCGGTAGTTGTACTTTCTTTCATATATATGTCTCTTTCATTCATTATTATTGCTACTGTATTTTCTACTGACCCGTACTATTGTTTAGCTCTTCCTGATCCGATGAGTACTCCTCGCCTTCATCGGCTTGCTGTACCCACTGGGATGGGAGATATGTTTACATGTTCTCACCTCCCCCACCATTTTTCAGGTATTGCAGGCGATGAGTTTTGGGACGAGACGTGAGGTACGTTCGTAGCGGTCGATAGAGCTTCCGACCCAGGTTATCGATTTAGTTTTTATCCTTACTATTCTGTTGTTATAGCCTAGTTAGTTTATATGGTTCAGTTAGATGATCATACTTGATGTTTGAACGTTGTGAGCTGGTTGAATTTGTGGATTTGTGGATTTGTGGATTTGATTTATGGATCTTCAGTTTTGGGATGTTTGTATACTTTGTGGTTCTCGGATTTGTATTTATGGATTTACGCATCGTGGTTTTCTACCCCTCGAGGTAGTCGGTTTTCAAAATAGAGTTTCCGTGTGGGAAACAGTTTTCAAAAGGTTTTCAAATGGTTTTTCATGATGAATGAATTAGAGTTCAAAAATAAAAGCTTCTGTGTGGGGAGCACTTTTAAATAGAATGGTTGTTGTATTGTGCATTGCATCATTCACCGCCTAAGGAGTGCTTAGAGGCATGCATCATTCTAAGGATTGTTAGCTGTATGGAAATACATATCATGCTTTGGTTGTTGATTGGTAAATGTAGGTTGTGATTGAGATCCTGTTGTATCCGTTGGTACGCCGTGCAAATACAAAGGAGACTCTGCCCGAGTGGACAGAGGAACTTTGTATTTGTGGCGGGTCTGTACGTCACGTGGGCCAGGTTGAAAAAAAAAAAAAATGGCACGTTTTCCGCAACTCTGAGTTTTAAAAATGGTAATGGCTTTTAAAATCGGCCCCGGGGCGTGACAGCTGCGTACACCCGTGGTCAGGGATCTCCCGGTGGAGAGGAACATGCCGCATACACCTGCAACCGAGATCCCCGATAGGGAGAGAAACATGCCACATATACCCTAGCGCTTAAGATTCTTCCGGTAGGAGAGGAACATGCCACATGCACCCGCGACCAAGAATCTTGCTCAATCACAATCCTCGAAGTTCTTCCGGTGGGAGAGGAACATGCCACATGCACCCGCGACCGAGAACTATCGAGCTCATATACTGCACTAGCAGCCGCTGCACTCGCAGCCGGGATTCCGGAATCCACTTTCATAACACTAGGGTTGGTCTCACCCTATATTATCGACCTATCTAGGTCCAACATCATTTCCATTCTAGGTCCAACTGACTCTAGGTTTAATGTCTATATCACATAACCTATGTTTACTTAACTCTAGATTCAATTCTCAACATATATTTTTTAACACTAGGTTCAATGCCACTCATGATTCACCCTAGGTTCACGACACTAGGTTTAATGTCCAATCTATGTTTCATAACACTAGGTTCATATGTTGTTCTCATCCCTCCTAGGTTCACGACACTAGGTTTAATGCTACTCGATCTACTTGACATCCTAATTGTCCACATCGAGTTTTATAGTTACATATTCTCATTTCCAATGTCGAATTCTCTAAATAACCTAGAGTTATCGACCAAGTTACATGCATATATAATCTAACACATGCTCTCAATGCCAATATGCATCTTATCTAATATGATCTACAACATGTTAACATTCATTTATATGCTCTAGCATGTTTTACTACATATGAGCATGCATCTAGCAATTAGCATATATTTTCAATGCATCAATATGCAATTATCAACTATCATCTAGTATGATTCACATGATGCTACCATGCATATATGTTCTCCATCTAGCACTTAAATTCACATGCATAATTCTCTAAACCTAGCAATTAGGTTTACTTGCATACATTTCTATCTAGCATAATCACAATGCCATCATGCCCATACATATGCATCAACAAGGATTCATACTCCACTTTGACATGGAGGCGACCTAGTCGCTTCAGTAAGCACAACCCACCTATTATCGCGTTCCGATTGCTTGTAGTCACTTGCAATCGGCCTCCCGCGGCACACGCCGCCCGGTTCGGCCCGATCTCACGCTTGACCACCGAACGACCACCAATCCGCAATCCGAAAATTCAAGGTCTATAACTTGGTGCCACGACGCTTCGGATCCGTTCTCGTGATTTTTTGGACGTCGCCTCGACCCTCCAGGCAGAAACGAAGCCAAATCATCTGTTTCTTCAATATCTTCGCGTAGGCTAGACGGATCGCCGAACGGACTTCGCCAACGTGTCAGAATATCTGGCAATTAGGTTTACATTGATTCAATTTAGATCAAACCCATCTATATATCAAAACCACACTTTGGAGTCCTAGGTGCCACAATTGCAAAATCCAGCATTTAGTCTCTAGATTCATGCATTATCCAACTATTTAGCATCTTAGGAGTCATCTAAAATCAATTCTAGAGTTTATAAATCAAACCCTAGCTACTTGCCATTAAAGAGCATCAAGCTTCCCTCTAGAAGCTTGCTATTGGGCCAAGAAAGAAGATGAAGAGGAAGAAAATCCACCTTCTTGACTCCTTCTCCACCATCTTCTTCTCCTTGCTCCACTTCTAGAGAGAGAGAGAAGAGAAATCTAGAGAGAAGGAGGAGCTCCTCTCTCTAGCTCATGTGTGTGTGTGTGCGCATTTGGGTTGAGAAAGGAAGAAGAAGGGTTAAAAGCCTTTCTTCTAGAAGCAACTCCACCACTTTACAAGATTGCCCTTGCTCAAACTAGGCATTTTCGGGTCTCGGGGACCGGTCCTTGGCTTGAGGGACCGGACCCCGTAGGTTCAGAATTTCAGCATCCTCCAGACTTAGCCAAATTTTCAACATTTTCAGCTTTTGTCTCCGTTTTCGCTCGTTTTCGCTCCGTGGGTCTCCGATTCATTTCAAATTGCACCGAGACTCTCAAAACATGTTTTCGAGCGTATTTACATCCTCTTTTCATCCACGCTTATGACAGATTTAGTCCATAGTCCAACTTAGCCTTTCGGGTTCCGTTTTTGCGCCCAACGCGCACGGAAAATGCCCGAATGCTCCCGAACTTCACCGGAACCATTTTAATGGGTTTCCAAACCAACATACACCGTAACTTCATAATTATAGAAGTTCGGTATCTTACACTACTCCTCTTATGCTTCTCTTTTTCTCCCTCTTTCTCTCTCACTTAACCCTATGTTCACCTAGGGTTAGTCTCTCTAGCGTATTAATGTCTTCGTGGATCCGCCGCTTGCCAGGAGGTTGCTCCTTCCCTCTACCATACGCTTATATCTACTGCAAATAGGGGCATTTAATGCCACCGCGTATCTGCCGCTCTCCCGGAGATGGTTTTCTTTCTCGGTCGTACGCTTTTATCTACCACAAATTGAGGCATTTAATGCCCTCGTGGAACCCCACTTGCCCGAAGATGGTTCCCTTCCTTGGTCGTACACCTGTATCTACCACAAATTTGGGCATTTAATGCCCCTTTCGAATCCCCCCACTCTTCTGGAGATCGCTCGCTCTCTCAAGTTGGTTGGGGATCGTGCTAATCTGCACTGTACCTCCCCATCTGCTGTGGATCTAGCCATTTAGTGCCGCCGTCGAGCTCCGGCATGAGCAATTAATTTCGCCGCAGAGGAGTCAACTCCGGCGTCCTCGATTCCAGCTCTTTTCCATTTCTTTCTATCTCTGGTGTCGTTTCGCTGTTATTTCAGAACGGGGCGCTGCTCGATGCCGATGAGGGACTACTCAATGCCAACGCCCTCCCCCTTCTCTTCTCCCTATTCTTTTGGTTTGTTTCGATGCTGGTATGTATATATAACATTGGTAGATAAGGTTCCATGCCCAATTTCTTTCAAGCTTGCAGCTCTTACTTGTCAACTCTGTTATTATTCGTAGTATTGTTGCCTGTAAAGAGGAGGTCCGGTTCTTCGGAAGTTCCTTTGATTACTTCCTATTCTGATGTTGTCTGTCTATGTACAAGTCTAGATTTCTTAATGCTTGGGTGCTTCGATGTTTGGTCGTGGTTTTGCATGCGATTCCTCCTGCTCTGCCTATTGTCATTTGATTTTTTTTGCCCTAAATTTTGTATTTCTTTGTTTTTTTTCCTTTGGTTTTGCTTGGACTTTGACATATTCTTTCTCTTATATTTATTTTATTTTCCTTTTTAGCTTCACTTTCTATAATAGACTATTTTTCTTGGACTTCTTTCCTTTTTTTAAAAAAAATGCGATATTTCAAGTTCAAGTTCTACAGCTCAATTTTCTTATTATAGTATTTACTTTTTTTTTAGTTTACCTCTTTCTCACTATTGCTTTCTCCATCCTCTGAAGCGGGGCAATGATGATAGGGGCAATACTCTGAACTTATCTTCTCTGCTGAATTTGCTTCCCAGATGCTGCATTCTATACTAAATTTATCCGCAATGGCACGGCATGTTGAATGGCCTCAGGGTAATCACTGCAACCTGCAGCTATTACTGCAGAGTTTCGATCCATACAATGTTCATCATACCCCTTTGCTTTGGGGGAGGGGAGGGGGTTGCATTATGTTTTTCCATGTTTTTAATATCTGCTTGCTTTTTTTTTTGCATACTATTTTTTTCTTAAATTTAACAATCGAATAGCTTCATCAACTACTTTTATCGACTTTTCTTATTTCTTAAAATTTTCTCTTGGATTTCCGTACTATTAGTGTAGGCATGGAAGTGATCGACGTTTCATTTAAGCACTTATTGATTGAAATTACGTAGAAATTATCTATGCCGGTGCCGAAATATGGTCTACCGTGGACACATCTAGCGAGCTGAGTGCTTACGTCGATGTCGAGGTTTAGCGTGGCGACTTTGTGACAGAAACCATTCATTCTTGGGGTTGTCCGGCCTGCGTTGCAAGTCCATCCGAAGAGGATGCGGCCCATAATAACATCAACACTTTACGTGACGATCTTGGCTTCAACATTCGAGATACAAATAATATATAAATAACGATTTTGCTATGTCTTTGGATCTGAACTAATCTTTAATATCAAAAATATTTATGCAAATATTTTTTTCTTATGTTGTTTAATATTTATTATTGTGTGCTTACTGTAAATCTTCCTATCCGCCGTGAAGTGCGGGTCCTTAACTAGTGTGAAATTAAAGTTGTATTTTAATTAGATCTAATGCCATTTTGTTCTTTGATTATTAGTATATGATGATTTATCTCTATTCTCTGATTATTAGCACAGGATGATTTATCTTTATTTTTCATTATTATATAGTTAAATTAATTTTTTAAAAAAACTATATGATTTGGGAGGAAGCACGAATCTGAGCCTTACATTATGTTTTTCCATATTTTTGATATACTTGCTTTTTTTTTGCATATTTTTCTTTCTTAAATTTAACAATATGAATAGCTTCACCAGCTACTTTTATCGACTTTTCTTATTTCTTAAAATTTTCTCTTGGGTTTCCATGCTATTAGTGCAAGCATGGAAATGGTCGACATTTCATTTAAGTATTTGCCGCTTAAAATTACGTAGAAATTATCTATACTGATGCCAAAATATGGTCTTACCGTGAACACATTGGGCAAGCTGAGTGCTTACTTTGATATTGAGGTTTAGCGCGGCGACTCTGTGACAGAAACCATTTATTTTTGGGACTCTCCGAAGAGGATGCGGTCCGTAATAGCATCAACACTCTACGTGACGATTTGGCTTCAACATTCGAGACACAAATAATATATAAATAACGATTTTGTTATGCATTTGGACCTGAACTAATCTTTAATATCAAAAACATTTATGCAAATATTATTTTCTTCTATCATTTAATATTTATTATTGTGTATTTACTGTAAATCTTCCTTTCTACCGCGAAGCGTGGGTCCTTAATTAGTGTAAAATTAAGTTGTATTTTAGATCTAATGCCACATTTATTCTTTAATTATTAGCACATGATAATTTATCTCTATTCTCTGATTATTAGCACAAATATTAGTAATTTTTTTAATCCTCATTTGAATCTTCTTCAGTTTCAGATTATCGATAGAGATCTCCTTTTAAACTTACATCATGCTAATCAAGTTGGATTTGTTATTGTGGTGGTGTGTGTAATGTTCGTTTTGCGATTATGTGAAAGGGATTGGACATTAAATAAAGAACCATCTAAACTGAGGGATTTATATAGAAAAGGCTCATATGCGTAGTATATTATGCGGAGGAAGAAGAAACTGCTTGGATTATGTTCGAATGGGATCTGAGACCTTTTTAACACTTGCTACTATAATGAGGGACGGGGTTATTAAGAGATACAATACATATGACAATTGAAGAGCAATTAGCCCTATTTTTACATACTGTAGGTCACACTACTAAGAATAGGGTATTAAAAATTAAGTTTATTCGTTTAGGAGAGACAGTGAGCCGCTATTTTAATTTAGTACTTCGAGTTATATGTGGCATCAATAACCAACTTAGTCAACAGGTGAGTTCTACAACTCATCCAGAAATTACAATAAATCCATAATATTTTCCTTATTTTAAGATAAACAAGTAGAATAATACAGAAAAATACTAATAAAAATTATTTTGTTAAAAATTATAATTGACTTCTAATACTATCTTACGATTGTGTCGGTTTATTGGATAGTATCCATAACCCAGCAAAAGTTCTAACTAATATACCTGCTCGATTTTGTGGTCGAAAGGGGTTGACACAAAATGTGTTAGCAGCAGTCACCGCATACTGTAAATTTACTGATGGGAAGGATCTGCAAATGATTATGCAGTACTTAAAGACGCCCTTTTCTTGCCTCCTCCATCAAAATTACGTGTAATTGAAGGTAAAATACAAGTAACCATTGTATCAAATTTTATAAATAAAATAATTGTTACTCTACATATAATTGTCCAAATGCAAGAAAATATTATTTGGTTGATGCCAGCTATACTACGTTGCATGATTTTATTTCTCCATGAAATATTTTCTCTGTGAAATATTATTTTAAGTAAGAAGAAAATCAAAAAACTTTTTTCGGGTAAAAAGCCTAAAAAGAATTTATGGTGTTTTGATGTGAAATTCAATATATATTATAATTTTACGATCTAAAATGTTAATCTATCAGAATTTATCATATATGTATTAATTGAAGAATAAAGGGCTTAAAAATTTTTGCGAAGCAACGTGCTCCTCATCGCTCTATGCCCCACTCAACCTCCAACGTATGCTTTCGACGTTGTAGCCAGTAGGTGCCTCAATAAGTAGCATGGTATACCTTCGTATTCCATTGTCGTATTAATGTTATTTTTTTGATTCGTCGCTAACTGGGACTGTTGGGCGCCTCCATGAGGCCCAGGTTCAGCATTGCTCTGACAATGCCTTCAGCTTCATCGTGGAGAGGTATTCGCTTCTGTGTAGAGTAAGGGTTCTATTTTATCTTTTACTCATATCTTAAATTTTTTATGAAATTATGCTTCTTTTGTCAAATAAATCTATTTGACTTTTGAATTTGTGGATTTATATTTACTGCTAACTAAAGGGAAAAAAATAGCTGTTAGGCTTTTTTTATTTATTTTATTTCATGCTCTAAGTTACAGCAGAAATCCTTTGAGCACGTTAACAGCCCTGTCGTATGCACGAGAACGCACCCCGCACATGTGAAGCGTAAATCAATCAACAATACAAATCACATAGAGTGTATGTATGAAAAACATGTGTCATGGTCTATAAACAACTATACAACTGCAGCTACAACTTTACATATAACTATAACACAATTCAAAACTAACATATACAAGAGTAGGGCTACGAGTCTAGCTATGGTGCTTGTAAACGCACCAAGCACTTGGTGCTTGTAAATTTTTTACCGTTAGATCTACGCCTTTGATCATTTTCACCCGTTAGATTATATTATTCAACCAACCACGCACTCAACCCTAGAGGGCCCACATCATCCTAACCACACATTCCTTAATCCAATGGCCAAAAACTTACAAGCACCAATGACTTGGTACTTTTAAAAGCATAGGAGCTCAATTCGTAGGGCTAATATACTCTTATAAGTATAGAGCCCTTAGTACTAATAAGTTGTTTTCGATATTGGGGTTTTCGAATCGACGATCCATACCGTTAAACATGATCTAGAGTATTTGAAACTTCTATAAAAAAAATTTCATAATTTTTAAAAATCATTATAAAGTCTATCAAATGGGTATAAAATGAACGGTTAAAATCGAACTATATCCTAAAAATAGATGACTGGATACTTCAATTTAAGATCGGAGTTATTGATCTTTATTTAGGTAGTGAATAGAATTTTCTGTCAAAAATTCAACCTATTCTGATTCTTTTTCACCGTTAAACTACAAGTATCTCATACCGGCCGTTAAAAATTGCCAATTTTGTGAGCTTTTGATCGTAAGGTAAATGATATCAAAAAATTATAAAATTTGATTTCTAGAAGTTTTAAATGCTCTAGATAAATTAATATTTAACTGTGACACCCCAATAGTCCCACAATAGTCCCACATCGGATGGGAATGGGGTTGTCATTGGGTTTATAAGAGACTTAGACACTAGTAATAATAACTGGGCTTAAGCATTTTGGGCGGAAACCTTTATCAAAAGAATTTTCTGTGGATTTATGTTTAAATATTAAATGCAAATCTGTGATGTGAATGGTGAATATATGAATGTATGAATGTATAGTTATTTCTATATTCATTTAGTTGTGGTTGTATCCTGTTTGTACTGTTGTACTTGTGCGACGCCGTGCAAATACAGGGGAGACTCTGTCCGTGTGAACAGTGGAATCCCTGTATTTGTGGCAGATCTGGCATACTCTGGGGTCAGGTTTTTTAAAAAAAAAAAAAAAATAGACGCTTTTTCCGCTGTGTTCAAACAAAAAGGGACCCCGGGGCATGACAGATTAAAGAATCTATCACGCCCCGGGGTCCCTTTTGAGTTTAAGAGAAAGCGGAAAAGCGTCTGAATTTTTTTAAAAAAAATCTGACCCCAGAGTATGCCAGATCAGCCACAAATACAGAAAATCCACTGTTCACACGGACAGAGTCTCCCCTGTATTTGCACGGCGTCGCACAAGTACAAGAAGTCACCCAGGCACAACCACAACAAATGAACATACAAATAACCAACCGTTATATATATTCATATACCATTCACCACAGATTCATACTCATGCATTCAACATTTAAACATAAATCCACACCTATCAGTTAAAATGTTTCCAACCACAGAAACAAGTTTTGAAATACTAAGATACAAAATCACAGAAAACCTTTTGAAAGCTGTTCCCTACACGGGAACTTTTATCTTTTAAAAACGCTACCACGAGGGGTAGAAAATCTTTTATTTTACAAAATCCAGAAATCCTTTTATTTTAACGTAATGAAATACTGAACCACATAAACCAACTAAACTATACATCAACAGAAATAAAATGGGTAATAACTAAACCGAAATAACCTGGGCCGGAAGCTCTATCGACCGCTATGTATCTCACGTCTCGTCTCAACCCTTACCGCCCACAATATCTAAAAAATAGTGGGGGATGTGAGAAAATGTAAACATGTTTCCCCTCCCAGTGGGTACCGCAAGCCGAAGAAGGCGAGGAGTACTCACTGGATCAGGAAGAGCTATACAACAACACGGGTCAGTGGAAATATAGTAGCAACAATAATAAACGAAAGAGATATGTAAGGAGCTGACAAGTATAGATGCAGGTAAATAAAACAGTAGCTACAATAAATAGATAAGGATGTACTGAAAATAAACACTACAGTTACTGTATGCATGCGTCAACTGACGATAACCTCAAAAGTACCCAATCTCGCTGCCCTATTGGTCCGAAGACCTCAGGCCTATGCCACACTTCTCAACCTGTACCTGACCCTCGCAATGAAGCCCCTGGGTCAGAAGCATAGTACCTGACCCTCGCAATGAAGCCCCTGGGTCAGAAGCATATACCCTCGCAATAAAGCCCCTGGGCTCACGGGTTGGCAATCCAACCACTTTTCCGGAAAAGAACACCCTCTTGCGGTGGATCAGACTGCTGGTGTTCGTGAAATGCGTACCTGGAGTGGCGATCAATGTAGTATGCTCAAAGATCTTCCATCAGCAACTAGCCGACAATCCAGCCCCTCAGGGCACACCGACCGTATAGGCCATCAGCAACTAGTCGGCTACGTATGTCAAGATAGAACTGTAGCAACTCGACCGAACAGGTCATAGATATCAAAATAGGGGAATCGCCCAACCAAATCACAGATATAGTGAACAGATAAGTCAACTCTACTCCTAAGCATGATATCAACATGGAACTAACTGAGTAGAGGAATGCAGATATAAAAGCAGGTGCAAGGCTCAATATGATATCAACATAGGGGAACCGCCCAACCAAATCACAGATATAGTGAACAGATAAGTCAACTCTACTCCTAAGCATGATATCAACATGGAACTAACTGAGTAGAGGAATGCAGATATAAAAGCAGGTGCAAGGCTCAATATGTATATGCACACAGATAATAGTAAGAGGGCAAGGGTAGAAACCATCATCGAACGTGCACCACTGTACCGACGTCGGATCGAAGTACCCACCTGTACGAATGTCGCACCTGTCTCCTGACTGCGAAAGGATGTCAACCTGAGCAGTAGAGCTAGGGTTGGTTGCCGGCGGCCGGACTGCAGGAGGCCCGGCCAGGGAAGGGTGCGGTAGGTCGGTGGGGTCCGGGGCACCAGCTGGTCGACAGCGGGAGGCGGCCGGTGGCGCGGCGGAGGAGATCAACTCCACCTAGCTACTCTCGGGTTCAACATCCACGGCGGCCACGCGATGGTGGGAAAAGCTTGGGACGGCGACGACCCGTCGCCGGAGGTCGAGAGGAAGGCGGCGCGCACGGCCTAGGGCGGCGGCGGCGCACGGAGGCAGTGCGGGTCCAAGCTTGCATGCCTGCAGGTCGACTCTAGAGGATCCCCGGGTACCGAGCTCGAATTCGCCCTATAGTGAGTCGTATTACAATTCACTGGCCGNCGCGGGGACGGCGGCGGAGGGTCGCCGGGGGTTGAGGGAAGGCGGCGCGGCCGATCTAGGGCTGCTTTACCTAGCGGGCCCTGAGCTCAAGTCCGCTCGGTCTGGGTTGACCCGAGTTGGCCATGGCTTGCTCGGACGGCGCCGGCGGCGTGCGCAGGAGGCGGGGACGGCCGGTGACGGCACCGGAGGGGAAGCCTCGGCCAGATAATATAGGCTCAGCCCATGGGGTGGCTTCCCGAAGTCAAGAGGCCGTGGAGGGTGGAGAAGGTGGTGATGGAGATGATGGAGGAGAGGGAGGTAGAGCTTTTCCGGCGGCCGGGGTTACTCGCCGGCGGCAGGGGTGCGCGCATGGCAAGGGCATAGAGGTGCTGATGACGGTTAGGGTTAACTGGGGGTGCAAGTCGGCTAGATCTAGGGTTTCATGCTAAGAAATCCTAGTGCAACATTATATGCAACCTGCAACTTTGCAGAGAAGTCCCCCAAAGATAATTGTTATCATCTGAGTCCCTGACAGTGCATATGTTTTGCATGTACGCACCTCCATGCTCGATCTCGCGTGCTTCGGTACATAAAATATCGCAACTTTTCGCGGATTTTCCGAATTGCCACCTTCGACCTCTTAACGAAAACTTCGCAATTACCAGAGATCCGTCCGTCGGATTTTCGATCCGACGACACCATTGCGTTCAGCACGTCGGGGGCATCAAAACTACAATCTTATTTCGTCAGATTTGGTCACGGATTCGCGACGAAACCCATCTGCTCTCTAATTAATCCATATATCGCACATATACCAATGTGTAAACCCATTAAACCAACTTTCGCATTAGAAATTGACTTCCCTACCACTAGTAGGGACCCGAAACATTCTACACCCTACTCCAGGTCACAAGCACGGAGCACGAGGAGCTTAAAAAATGCAAGAACAGTCAAGAACGGAAGTCCTCTTTTCGGTAAAATTCCTTTTTCCCGGAAACTGTGCATCAGATCTGGAATCCGTCAGTGCCATTGGTTCCAGAATAGCTGAACCGATCAAAATGAGCTATTGGATCGCTATGAACGGAGTCCGATACGCGCCGAAAGCCAACTCTATTACGTGGCTTCTTCGAAAAACCGGAGTTACTATTCACTTTAAGTGATTAGTTTTAATTGCGTAACTTCTCCGTTGTAGCTCATTTTCTCCTGAAACTTGACGAGTGCTTATGTAATTAAATTACACACATAAACATCATCAACAGAGAGTATTTGCACTGTAAAAATCTCAGTCCTTACATTATCCCCCCCTTAAAAGAAGTTTCATCCTCGAAACTTGACCACATACCCACCGAAATCGGATTCGGATATTACTTCCACCACTGTGGTATCACCTTTGAGTATTGGTCAATTACATTTCCATGAATCGGGACAGATCAACTATCGTTTCACATGGACGGGACGAGGGGAAAATATACTAACCCAAAAACCATGGACCAAAACTCACCGGGATCAATACTATCCTATAACCTGCGGACAAAAACAGTCCCGCGACTAGGATTATCAGATCCCAAATGACAATTCTGAGATAACACTTCAACACTTAGAAATTCTAGGTCCACTCAACCTTGGTCCGCATACCAGTAACCGACTCGACTGCGTCGAAGGTTCACGTAGAAGAGACACGAGTCAAAACTCTCGCCTTGGAGACCACAGTCTCCAACCAGTAACCACACAAACTGCCAAAACCTCCTTCAACGGAAAGTCACCTGCGACAATCTATAGTCCTAGGTCCAAGACTTCAATTTCCACCTGACCAACAGGTCCAACTGACGATACCATTTGGGCTAGACAATTTTGTCTCCTCAAACTTAACCAGTACCAACAGACCACTGAAAGCTCTTTGCAAGTCCATCACTTGATGCACAGGTCGCCAATCACAAAAGCGATACTAACCGTCGGCGATGCTCAACATTTGTCTTCACGAGACCCTGTCGCTGCCGTCCTACCATGGACCCTAGCGATCGATGTTCCCAGCAACACCCGTTTACATGTCTTATTGAGACCGAGGCACACCTGTCACCAATTTGACTGGACAAGCATACCATTTCATGGTTTGCACGTTAAGCCAAGTCACAAATCTTATATGCTATCACATACAGTGACAACCAAAGCCAACAACCAGGCTCAAGTCACTCAACAACTGATTTCGAACCTCTCGACAAACAAACCGAGACTATTAAATAACCAAACCTTTTAGTTGTAACAAGTACAACTAAAGAACTACGAACACCCAGACTCGAACTAAAGTCAAAACCCTCGGTAATGATGATAAATCGACTGCGCAAAACCTGCCAAGGAATAATCCAAGGCTTGCCACATGGTCAGAGATGACAGATTAAGATGGTATCGGAGCCAATTACCAGCTGGAAGTGTGAGATGAGTCTCGGCTGAGCCAGGGTCTGGATGACGGGCTAGCGAGACGAGTCTCACATCGCCTGGTACTTGTGAGTCTGAGCCTGATGAGGACGTCAGGGCTTAAAGGAGGGGAGATTGTGAGACCCCAGATAGTCCTATATATAAGATATAATAGGGCTAAAACTCTTAACCCGGCTTAAGCATTTTGGGTGGTGGCTAGACCCAAGAGGTTAAGAGAGTTAAGCGTGCTAGGACGGGAGTAGTCCTAGGATGGGTGACCCCCTGGGAAGTTGGGGCGTTACATTTACGGTATGGATCGTCGATTCGAAAGCTCTATCATCGAAAACAACTTATGAGTACGAAGACGATCATACTCATAAGAGTATAGTAGCCGAACTCTCTATACAATATCATCCACCTCTTTGAGCCCAATATTTGTAGCTAGCTAAACTACCAAAATGTAATCCTCCACTAACACTCATCCAATATAGGAGATGCTATCTAGTCTGCGATCTCTTTACCTCGATCACTAGCTAGAATATGGATTGAAAATTTAAATATATAATTTTTTAAAATTATTCTATGTACAGTTGCTCTAGCAAACAACTTGTGAAGAACTTCAATTTCACCCAATTTTTATTAAACTAAATTAGTTGATTATAATTTTAAATTTGTATTAAAAACTTTGATATTCATATTTAAAAAAATATTCCGAAAACTAGTAAGAAAACGTTTAGAGGCAAAAATGTAAGATCTAACTTTAATCCTTTCGTAAATCGAACTATTAATTCTACTTAAAAATTTAAAGTTTTAGAATTTGAAAACTTTGATGTTCCTACGAAAAAAAAAAGAATTATGAAAAACAATAAGAACAAGTTTAGAAGCAAAAATATAAGATGTACTTTAATCTCTTTGTATATCAAACTATTTAATTTTATTTAAATCTTTAGGCTTCGTTTGGTTCGGGATTAAGTAAGAACTAGTTATTCCGGTAATAGAAATAAGTTCAGGTGTAAGCTTGGAATAGATCAATTTTGTGTCTGGATAAAAATTGAGTTGTTCCCGAGAATAAGAAAAATGGCGTTTGGATAGATAAGGTGGAATAAAAAAAATAGTGGGTAGCTATAAATAGAAAATAATAATATTGCCCCTTATATTTGAATTTAAATTTTTAAATTTTATATTTAAAATTTTAAATTTAAATATATAACTTTAAAAAAAAATTTAAAATAAAATTTTAAATTTTAAATATCAAATTCAAAAATTTAAAGTTCTAAATTTTAAATTTAAGATTAAATTCAAATTTAAAAATATCAAAATTTAAATTTAAAAAATTAAAAATAATAATTTATAATTTATAATTTATAATTATAAAAATTAATTAAGATTACAAATTCTTAAATTTAAAAAATTTAAAATTTAAAATTTAAATTTAAATAAATGGATTGAGATAATTAATCCCACTCAATTCGGGGGAGGGGGTTTGTTAACCCACCCCTAACGGGTTATCCCGTGATAACCCGTTAGGGGTGGGGTTAACAAACCCACCACATTGGAAATGGTGTTTGGGATTAAGGGGGATAATCCCTTATCCCTCCTTCTAACCCCAATCCAATACCACCTTTTAAATTTTTAAATATTGGTAAAAAAAAATATAAGAAAAAAGTTAGAAATTATATACACAGCATTTGGTTTAGGGTTGGGGGGATAAGGGGTTACCCTCCTTATCCCCAAGCACTTTTTTTGAGCTAACGCCACCCTCCATGGAATAAGGGTGGGATTAGCTAATCCTACCCCTATATAAATATTTAAATTTAAAAATTAAAAATTTATAATTTATAATTTTAAAATTAATATTTATACTTTTAAAATTTAAATTATTATTTTTAATTATTTAAATTTTAAATTTGATATTTTATATTTGTAAATTTAGATTTTATTTAAAATTTAAAATTTATAATTCTAAATTTTTAAATTTGAGATTTAAAAATTTAGATTTTAATTTTGAATTTTTCCATTTTAAAAGTTATCTATTTAAATTTAAAATTTTAAATATAAAATAAAAAATTAAATTTAAATATAATAATTGGGGCAATATCATTATTTTCTATTTATAACTACTCACTATTTTTCTCATTCCATCTTACTATTCAAACGCTATTTTTCTTATTCCTGCGAACAACTCAGTTTTTTCATCCAAATACAAAATTGGTCTATTCTAGGTGTACACCTAAACTTATACTTATCCATTGAATAACTAATTATTACTTAACCTCGAACCAAACAAATTAAAGTTTCTTGAAATGAATTCTTTTTTAATTAATAGAAAATGATATAATAATTATTATAATTTTGTAGGACAGACAAAAGGTGGGATGAGATAAAATCACCAAACTTATTTTTTTTATAATAATAAGAATAAATAATAGAACAAATGGTATAATTATAATTATATAGAACTTAGCGACAAATAGGGGGACAAAAGAAAATCGCCAAATTTATTACTTATAATAGTAAGAAATAGTATCCAACATTCCACAGCACCCCAAAAAGTTGCCAATAATTTGTTTATAGGCTGCGAGGATCGCCATAAGAATGGTTAAACCCGCCATGCCTTATTGCATTCCATGGCATCCAAAAAATCTGCCAACATAGAATCCAAACCTTCACTATAGCGAAGCCCAACATCATAGCCTCCTCAAAAATAAAAATTTTGATTTAAGTAAAACCAGGCTGCAAGAAGTGCTACGAGAAGTGCCAAACCTGCCACGCCTTAGTGTGAAATCCAAACCTTCACTATAGAGAAGCCCAACATCATTGCCTCCACAAACCTTTAAAATTTAATTTATTTAATTAAAATCTGGAAAAAAATAGATAAAAGCAGATCTTCAAGCAAAGGAACGGGCTGCATACTATCAAGTGACACACCTAGTTAAATTTTAAATTAAACTGATCCTAAGATTAAAAATAAAAGGAAGAAGGTTGTGGTATCCAAACCTGCACTATAGAGAAGCCCAACATCACAACCTCACTAATCTCTTTTCGAAATAGACCAGTGCATAGCTTTAATGTACAAAATATAAACTAAAAACAAAAGAGAGAAGTGCGGAAAATTAAAAATAAAGACCAATGCACAAATTTAAGTCCAAAGAGACCATAGCTTTAAGTACAAAAAAGACCAAGGCACAAAGAGAACATAGCTTTAAGTACAAATTTAAGTCCAACTGACGAATAAACTAAAAATAAAAGAAAGAAGTGCAGTTGGCACAATCATCAAAATACATCTTTTAAATAGACCAATGCGTAACTTTAAACCAAAATATAAATCTGAAATGAGTGATGCATAGTTTTGGAAAGAACAACACAAAAATCATGCGCGCATGCATGACCATCAATACCAAAATGAGCAGCAGTAAGATATGACCATCGGTTACAAAATAAAATCCAAACCTGTAAAATTAATAATTTAATTAAAACAAAAAAAGAATTAAGCAGAAGGCACAAACTGCAGTAGGCAATCCATGTTAATTTAACAGCAGAGCAAGAATAGTTGGAAAAAGCCAAATTTTCAATATCAAGAGAAGGCTATGTAAGAAGAATTTGAACTGAAACAGTAAACTATAAAGCAAATGGGTAATAAAAGGAGAGAAAAAATCTGAAAACTACTGTTGAAAACTGGTAGAAAGAGAAGGCTATGTAAAAAAATCAAGAATAGTTGGAAAAAACCAAATTTTTAATATCAATAACACTACTAATTAAAGATTTTGTTAAAATTATTATGCTTATATTAAATTTAACAATTCACATTAAAGAGGCAAGTTAGAAAATATATATCAACAAATTATAAATAAGTAAATCTAAGTTGAGAGGCAAATATAAACCAGCAAATTATAAATAAGCAAATCTAAGTTGAGAGGTACATTTTAGAATGGTCAACCTTTGAGGATTTAACATTACACAACCTAGAAAATTCAGCATAACTAAAATTTTAAAGTACTATTGAAAATTATAACTCCTATATTAACTATAAGTAACACAATTCAGATTAAATTCATTTTAATTGGTAACATTAACATAAAGTAACACATATAGAACTTCAAAGAAGCATGTACATACATACATACATCTACATATGTATATATGCTTTAATGTAAGGAAGAAGTGCAAATTTAAGAACAAATTTAAGTCCAATTGGCCAATAACTTTAAAATGAAAGTAAGAAGTGCAATAGGCACAATCATCAAAATACATCTTTAGATAGACTAATGCATAGCTTTAAACCAAAATACAAATCTTAAATAAGCGGCACATAGTTCTGGAAAGGACAACACAAAATTCATGCGCGCATGCATCACTTGCAAAATGAGAAGTAGCAAGACATGACACTTTCTATTGAACCTTCGACAACTAACCCAAGGGGGCAGATGTACCATCCGATGGATCAGTTTCTATATTAGATGGAATAGGAATCGGACGATTGATCACAGCATGGCACTTTTCAGTGGCACGACGTATCTGGACCCGCTCGATCATGAACTCATTTATCTGTGCAAGAGTAGCGACGTAACAATCCTTCACAAAGTTATACTCACGAACCAAGTTGTTGTACTGCGCAAACTATACAGCATACTCTGTGGATAGATGATTGTATAGATTTTTATAGAAGATACTATTATCAAAATTTATATCTTTAATTTGCAAATCTAATTCTTCCACCATCCTCTTAATAGCAACGCGAGCAGCATCATGCTCAACTGCTACAGATGTGGAGGATTGCAACCCCCAGCAGCGTGCAATTTCAACTATAGATTCACTTCATGAAATTGGAAGATCTATATATACGAGGTAAGCCCCCTCTGCAGCGGGAGCGACAACACACTCTGGTGTTTCCATATGCAGCTTCTCAGAAAATCTCACGAAATAATCGAAGGTAAGAAAGCTGAACCGTCGACATAGTAGAAGCTGCAAGAAAAGAAGCCCGAGAAAAATGAGGGCAAAGAGGAGGTAAATGAGAAGTTAGTTGTAAAAAAAATAGTTTTTAAAAATATTTTGTACAATCAGTCAATATTATAAGATAAAAAATAGGGTAAGGCAGGTTTAAAAATTATAAATCAACAGCATTTGGGAGAGTTAACAGTGAAGAAAAGGGTCCAGCTTAGAATAGCTGGAAAAAAGCCAAATTTTCAATATCAATAATAGAAAGCGTAAATAGTAATGAAGCAAAAAAGAAGAAGAAGAAGGATTCAGCTTAGTAAGAAGAATTTGAACTGAAACAGTACACTGTAAAGCAAATGTGTAAAGAAAAATCAGGAAAAACTACTGTTGAAAACTGGTAGAAAGAGAAGGCTATGTAAAAAAATCAAGAAAATACAGCAGCATATTGCTTAAAGCAACGTCACCAAGAAATAATCTGCTAGGCTCAGGTAATACAGGCAAGCAATTTATGCAATGAAAGAAGACATGCAGCAGGATTGGTCCATTAGTGAAAGAAGCATCCCCAGAGCCAACTGATCTAAAAGTAATAAGCGGTTGCCTATGATAAGGTTATCCAAACTTCTATTAAATTTTTTGAATAATCTATTTCATCCTACCTGCATATCATGTGTTGTGTAGAAGAGGGGCAAGAGATGCAAAATAGTAAGTAGTTGCCTATAATTAGGCTGTCCAAACTTTTATTAAATATTTTGCATTTTTTATGCCTGCCTATTATCCTTGCCTAGCAGAAGGGCAAGAAATAAAACGGCAATTGAAAGAAAGGGGAGCCTTAAATCATTGGTGAAGTAAACAACAACAGCAAGTCAATAGAGCTTAACAAAAACCAAACACTAAAAACCAATAAAAGTCAGCAAAGATTGCCAATAAAGTAAAGTAAAGGGGAGTAGAAGTAATCAAAGAAGATCAACCTTTGTGCTGTTAGTAGGATGAGGAGATAGTAACTGCTGCTGCAAAAGGTGTACAACTCAAAAATATACCTTTTTTTGTTCTGAGGAGAATACTGTAGCATGCAGCAAGTAATAAAAAGGGCTATTTATAATACTTCTGACCGAAGATTTGCACTCTCACAGAAGTGAAGAGTGAAGGTAACAGTGGAAAGAGTAGGGTAATTGGTAGTGTTGTTGCAATAATTCAGAAGATCCCTCAAGAATCCCAAATCCAAGAGTAAGACAGCAAAAAATCCAAGAGAATTTCAGCTTAATCTGTTAAGACCAAGTCGAAGAGAAATAAGTGGAAATCTTTTGAAACTTTAAGGAAATCTTTACAGAGTAAGACAGACATAAAAATCTAAGAGAATTTCAGTTTAATCTGAAAAGCAAAATAGAAGGAAAATGAGTGAAAATATTTTGAAATAAGTGCGAATATGTTAAAACCAAGTCGGAGAAAATTAAGTGGTAATCTTTTGAAACTCTAAGAGCTTGGAAATCTTTTGGAACTCTAACTGAATATCTTTTGAAAAACTGAAAAACCTAGAAAGGCATCAGAGTAGTTGTTCATCGCGATGGCCACCATTCAATAGGCGGGCTCATCCCATCCGCGGTCCAATCGAGCAACGGAGACATCCACAGAGGCACGATGAATATGATGGCCACAGATCAAACTTTGATGGCCACCGCCCCATAGGCGGGCTCACACCATCTATGGTTGAATCGCCGGGTGGAGCGATCTAGAGAGATCTCGGAGAGCTTACCTCCATAAGTACGGGGATAGGGCACTCATCATGAAGAGAGACGTGGAGAAGGGTGGAGAAGCTTACCTTGATAGGCCTCGGAGAGCTTACCTTGATAAGTAGGGGGATAGGGCACTCATGAGCGAGAGAGAGGTAGAGAAAGGCATAGCAGCGGGCAAGAGGGGAGAGAGAGAGGGCATGGAGAGACGCCTCGAAAGAGGCTTACATGGTGGGCAAAAGAAGATAAGGAGGGCGTAGAGAGACGCCTCGAAAGAGGCGTACAAGGCGAGCAAGAGGAGAGAGGGAGGGCGTGGAGAAAGGCCTCGGAAGAGGCGTATAGGGATGATAGGGAGAAAGTAAGGCAGCATAGGGAGGAAAGAGAGATAAGGAGAGAGAGAAGAAGGAGATAGAGAGAAGAGACAAAAAATATGTTATGAAAAGAGAGAGATAGAGAGAACGGGAAGAAACAGATAGGAAGAAGAGTCAAAGATGGTTATAAACGTGGAGCTATAAAAATCTGCCACGTGTACCGTCACAACCATCAAATTATGTATTTGTATGGATAATAGTAAGAAAAGAATAGATGTAGTCCTAGACAGAGTGGTAGTCTTTAAGAGACATTTTGATTTCTTAAAAAAATGTGAAGATTTTTTTAAGAAAAATTTTCTATGAATATGTATTTTTTTTTTGTCTGTTCGGTTCTAAGAAAAATTAGTATTTTTTAAAAGTTATTTTATAAATATTATAAAAACTAATATTTTTGTTTTCTGAATTTCTTTTAAGAAACGAAAGCATCAAATTTTTTTAAAATTTAAAAATAATTTTTTGAAAATACTAATTTTTTGGAACAAAACAAAAAGGTAAAAATACAGAAAAAAAATTTATTCTTCTTTTCCAAATAAGTAAGCAATTAGCCCATAAACCTTTTACCAAAATTCTAATTAAGTTACCGGTCGTTCCTAGTATGAGTGGCAAAAGGGTTATGGTTGATATCAAAATTTTCAAATTCGAATCTAGTTGATTTATTTTCTCTATCTAAATTTATTTTGTTTAAAAAAAAATAAAAGGGATAACATCTACTACCTTTTTTTCTCTGATAAAAAAAAAAAAAAATCCAACCAAGTTCCTAACCTTAGACCCCCAAAACTAGTGGACTTACTAAACCCTAGTGTCACGGTGCGAGAAGGCGGGAAGGAGCCGGTCCACGACGAGGGGCTCGTCGACCTCGTGCGCGCGCGCTCTCTCTCTCTCTCTTCCCCCCTCTCTAGGGTTTCAAAATTTGACCTGCAAAGAAGTAAGTAATCTTTTCCTTCTCCGTGCTGCTCGATGGACGCCGGCGGCTTCTCGGGTGCGTCGGCGGATTCCGCTGCCGTCGAGATTAATCGGCTGAGGGCGGAGAAGGAGGCGCTGGAAGGCCGAATCCGCGCGCTCGAGGCGCAGCTCGAGAACGCGCCGCCGGCCGGGGAGGAGACTCCCGCGAACGGGGTTTCCGGCTGCCGGCTGAGCCCCGAGATGATTTTCAGATACAGCCGCCATCTCCTGCTTCCGGATTTCGGCGTCGGAGGTTCGCTCGTTGCCGATTTCTTCTTCTTCTTCTTCTTCTTCTTCTTCGTTCGCATGTCGTTGTTTGTGCCTAGACCCCGTTTGGGATTGCGGGGAGATTGCTTTATGTGTGCGGTGAAAACTATGACGAGATGACGGTACGGATATTGGAGTGAGCCGGTTAAAATATATTTTACGTCTATATGTTCTTTTTGCCCTAGTTTGTTGTGCACAAATAACAAATACAGAGCCGGATGAAACGCAATTATGTAGCTTTATACACGTAAATCTTGGACAGAAATGGTTCTGTGTATCAAGAACCCTAAAGCTGAATAATTCTTTTGGAGGTTATCATTGATTTTATGAGGCTAGCATGAATATCTAATTCGAAACCAAAAATACACTTCTCTGTGGGTTTTAGGCCCTGTTTGGCCCCGTGAGCAGTTGGCAAAGAGAAAAATTGGAGCTCTTGATGCAGCGGGAAGCAGAAATGAGATCTTGAGCATCAAAAGCAGAAGCTCAACATCGAGCTTGTGATTTTGCTGCAGAGAGAAGTTATTATGGCACTAGTCAGGCAGCACTATACCTTACGGCAGGCCAAAGAAGCCCTTAATCGAAACTTCATATAATAATTCGGTCTCGAGATTAAAATGCAAGAAAACATTCTTGTCTGATTGGCCTTCTCTCTATCAATTAAACTTTGAAAACTTTTTCTTTTATTGGTGTATGAATCATTTCAGTGTACCTTACTTGCTTAACTTCCTGAACTTCCGCCACGGCTGCATCTTTCTACTTTAGTAATTCATTTGGCCTGATTGTAAATTTTAATCCAATTGATCCACAATTATATATTTTTAACATTACCGACATTTGGAATCCTATCTTTTTTACGTTCTAGTAGCTGGACTAGCTTTCAATTTGAAATGTAGATACAAAATTTGAACTTGTTGATGAACTAGTGTGAAAAACCACTATCTGGACATTCGCAACTCTCCATATGTTTTAAGGAAAGGAGAAGCTGGAAATCTCTTGGTTGTTAGTATAATAACAAGTTATTTAATGTTGATGGGGGCTGATATTCAACATACATGCTATTTTGGTTTGAGAACTCTTTAGGCAGTTTCAAAGCCTGAAGAGCACAAAACCTGTTTATATTGGGTATTCTTTGCCTTGCTGATCTACGGAGAATGTATGTTTCTCCTCTTTGATATTAATATCGTTATTTTCAATGTTAGATAAGGTTTTACTTGTTTAATTGCTTTCTCTTTGTCACAAGAAATTCAGTCTGCATCTCACTGTTGCATTTGAATTGGTCAAAATAATTTCGCTACCAGTACTTTAACGTATGAAGTTTCTTTTCTTTTTCTAGGACTTCTTTTTCTGGTTCATTGTATAAAAAGAGACTGGATCAATTTAAGAGTGATGTAAATTGTTACTTAACGTCAGAAAATTTACTTTTTCTTGTTCCTACTATCAGGGCAGCGAATGCTCTCACAGTCTTCCATCTTGGTGGTTGGAGCTGGAGGACTTGGGTCACCAGTAGTGTTGTATCTTGCTGCTTGCGGTGTTGGTATTGTTTCTCTCATAACGAAAAACCATCTTGTTTTGCTTATTTGTATGAATTAATTAATTAGTTTCTCTGTGTTCCCACAAGTTCTCACTTGTAACTCATAGTTGAAAACAACTCTATCTTATAGATCGTACTTTATTTAGCAGTATTACTTTTTCTATTCTATTAAACCTGTATTCAATGCCTCAATTTTAATTTTGGGCATCTTTGTTACAGGTTGCTTAGGCATTGTTGATAGTGATGTTGTTGAGCTTAATAATTTACATAGACAGGTATTTTTACTGCCTGCAACTTTATTTTTCCATCTTTTCTTCTCTCTACTCTCGAAATAAGTACCAATCGTTAATTTATTGATTATTGGTTCGTCTAACCTCATATTTATAACCTAACTTAGTAAGATTTGATAATCTTCCTTATACCATATATCGTCATTATACCTGGAACAAGTATGAAGGTGTTAAAATGAGAAAATTATGCTATGTTATTTTGCCTGGAGAAATACACAATATTTGCCCGTTTTATATTTGTGTTTATACACTTACATTGTTCCTATCTATCATGGCTTGATTTTGGTTCTTTATTTCTATTAGATTATAATTGTTTTGTTAAACGGGTGATTTGGTTAACTTGCCCAAAAATATTGATAAATAAAAGATGAGTTACTGTGAATATTGATAAATATAAGTTCTCTTCTATTACATTCATGTGAATTTTGAAATGTATTAACTCCACTAAAAGTAAAAAAAAAGTTGTGACTGTTTTGCCTCTTTACCTTCTATTGAGAAATGTTTCTGAATATGTCAGATAAGATGAATGTTTCCACCAGAACTATCATAAGAATAGTAAGTCTTACATATTGTACAAATATCTCTCAGACCATACTCTTTAATTTCTTTGATTTTGAACTACTTCCACACTTCGCTTGCTCTTTGTTTGGATGTCTTTTTAGAAATTATGTCCAAAATATTCTGCAGAGGTTGCAAACTCTCACAAGAAATACTAAAAAATAATCAAATAAAAAATATTTGAGAAAATTGTAAAACTAAAAATTAATAGATTGAATGTTGTCTTAAGATTGGGATCTTATGCAGAGAGCTAGTGGAGAGATTTTGTAGGGGGAGTTTTTGGAAAAGTTTAAATGAGAGAATAAAAATTTGAAATTAGAGATTTGAGAGCAGAGAGAGAATAGTAATTAGAGAAGAAAGAGTATTTTTTTTTTTTTTTCTGTTTTGATGAAATTGGAGGTTTGTAGGAGTATTTATAGGTGAAAAAAATTTTAATTTTTTTGTAACAATTTATTAGAGAGGGCATTTTGGTTCACATGGACCAAAAGAGTCGTCTCCAACAGGTCTATGCCTGTTGGACCCTTTCCCCAAGGGTCTGCTGTGGGCACACCCTTGGGGAAAGATCTTTTAGGCTTGGCTCCTAAAAGATGAGTTGGCCTATGCCTGGGCCTAGGGACGACCCTAGGCCTGGCCTAAAATGCATGGCCCTTCGGGCTTGGTTCAAGAGCCAAGCCTGAAGGGCCATGCCTAGTGCGGTTAGTGCTTGGGCCGTGCTGAGGTGACGGGCCTGAGGAAGGTGGCCCAGAATGACCTAGAGTTTCAGGCCTAGCCTAGCCGGGGTGACACGGGTAGTGTAGTATTCATGCTATGCCTGGGTACCGCCCAATGTCATGTTGAGCCGCGTAGCTTGTGGGCAGCCTAGCCTGTTTTACATTCCTAAAAACAACATATGCCAACCTTGCTATGAAATGGTAGTATTTCAACATTTATCTAAAAATTGCCAAGTATTTCTAGAACTTTCAAGCTCTCTGTTCGAGTAAAAAAAAAGATATCTATATAAGAGTAAAAGAGAAGAATAATTAGAATAGGAATCATAGCTTATTTGGATTCTTCAAAAAAAGAGAAGGAAAAGAATTAAAAAAAATTTCTATTGTTTCCAAAAAAAAAAGAAAAGAAGAAAAAAAAAAGAGAAAGGAAAGAATAAAAAAGGAGAGAAGGGTGGACTCACCCCTTTGGTCCGTACCGAGGAGGTGAGCCCACATCCTCTTTCCAAAAAAAGAAGAAAGAAAAGAATAAAAAAAAGAGAGAAAAGGAAAGGAAACAAAAAAAAGGTAAGAAAAGAAAACAAATCTCTTTTTTTATTTCAAAAAAAAAAAGAAGAGAAGATATACAAATAGTATTAAATGTTTAAGTTCCTTATAAGATGTAAGGGATAAAAAATTTCTTTTTGAGGGATTTATTTTGAATTTTTTCTAAAGATAATAAATGATTCTTGGATCCCTATAAATTGGATCCAAGGTGTAAGTAACAATTTTTTTTTTTTGGTTTTGGCTAGAAAAAAAAAGGGCTTGAGAGAAACAATGAAGAGAGAGAAGAAGGACAAAAAAAGAGGTAAAGAAATTTTTTTTTTTTTTATTTTCTCCCTACGTGTAAAGGGGGTCTTTATCCCTGCCCCTCTCATTCCACGTGCTGGCAGCAACAAAGGGAGGGGGGGTGTGCTCAGCACACCCCTCCCCCAATCCGTACCCAAAAAAAAAGAAAAAGAGAGAGGCTTTGACTCTAATGACGGCGCGACAACGACGACTTAGACAACGGCGCGACAATGACGACTTCGACGACGCGCGAAGAGGCCATATGGCCTCTTTTCTTTTTTTTTATTTTATTTTCTACGATGGTGATGGGTTAGTGTATACGTGCAAAAGGTGTAATCGCGATTTTTATGTTGGTTTGATCAACACGACCGTCTTCGTGATAGGTTGATCCGATCAAATTCGGCATTGAATCGTTATTACATTATGCGTGCATATTTATCAAGCCCGTCTCCCTCAACATCGCCTCTGCTATAATGACGTCAAAAGAACAATATGTGTGCACAAGCGATGGTGGCGATCCTTGTGTCGGATTGATCGAGCGGCCGTCTTCGTGATAGGCTCGACACTTTCAATCTCGACATTGGATCGTTACCCTCATTGGACCTATATTGAGCGGCCGTCTTCGCGATAGGCTCGATACGGTTGAACTCCGATTCAAACTACAATGATGATAATAATACTAAAATAATAATAACACAATAAAATTTTCCTCGGGTCGCCGTCTTCGTGATAGGTTTGACCCGAGTTCGGTTTATTTAAACCGGGTCGCCGTCTTCGTGATAGGCTTGACCCGAGTTCGGTTCAATTAAACCGGGTTGCCGTCTTCGTGATAGGCTTGACCCGAGCTCGACTAATTAAATCGGGTTGCCGTCTTTGTGATAGGCTTGACCCGAGTTCGACTAATTAAACCGGATCGCAGTCTTCGTGATAGCTTGATCCGAGTTCGGTTCATTTAAACCGGGTCGCCATCTTCATGATAGGCTTGACCCGAGTTCGGTTCATTTAAATCGGGTCGCCGCCTTCGTGATAGGCTTGACCTGAGTTCGGTTCATTTAAACCGGGTCGCCGTCTTCGTGATAGGCTTGACCCGAGTTCGACTAATTAAATCGGATCGCTGTCTTCGTGATAGGCTTGACCCGAGTTCGACTAATTAAATAGGGTCGCCGTCTTCGTGATAGGCTTGACTCGAGCGAGCCAAACCATAATGATAAATCAAACCGGACGATAAGCCGATCCAGTCTAATCAAAGGGTTTAATTTAAATCGAATCTCAGACCGATCAATCTAAATTGAACCATTAAAGATATTAACCGAACCAAACCGAACTACAAGCTGGTTTGACTTGAACCGAATCATGAAGGATTCGAACTAAAGTGGATCCGATTCGAACTGAACCGAATCACGAAGGATTCGATTTGAATTGAAGTGGATCCGATCCGAACTGAACCGAATCGGATCCCGTCTGAACCAAATCACGAACGATTCGAACCGAAATGGATCCGATCCGAACCGAACTGAACCGAACCGGATCCCGTCCGAACTGAACTATAAAGGGTTCGACTTGAACCGAAGTGGATCCGATCCAAAACAAACCAAAGTGGGTCCGATCCGATCTGAACCATAAAGGACTCGATTTGAACCAAAATGAATCCGATCTGAATCGAACTGAACCATAAAGGATTCAATTTGAACCAAAGTGGATCCAATCTAAACCAAACCACACAGGATTTGATTTGAACCAAAGTGGATCCGATCTGACCTGAACTACATGAAGATTGAGCTAAACCAAACCAAACCATAAGTCGGCTCGACTTAAATCAAAATATAAAGTATTCAAGCTGAATTACAAACTGGTTCAACTCAAACCCAAACCCAAAGACTGCGTTTGGTTCGGGTATAAGTAAGAACTGCTTGTTCTAGGGATAGGTACAAGTTCAAATATAAGCAGGAACTAGACCAATTTTGCGTTTGGATGAAAATTGGGTTGTTCTTAGGAATAAGATAAATAGTGTTTGGATGGTTAGAATGGAACAAGAGCAATAAGAGTTATAATTTGAAATTAAAATTATATTTTGTAATTAATTAACATCAAAATATTACTTAAAAATAAATAATAAATTAATTATTAATAATTAATTATAAAATAATAATTATTAATAATAATTAATTATAAAAAATAAATTAATAATATCGATTATCTAATTAATAATAATAATAATAATTAATAATAATTAATAAATAATAATAATTAATAATTATTATTTATTAATTATAAATAATAAATTAATAATAATATCGATTATATAATTATTAATAATAATTATTATTAATATTTATTAATAAATAATAATAATTATTATTAATAAATTATAAATAATAAATTAATAATAATATCGATTATCTAATTATTAAGAATAATAATAATTATTAATTAATTATAAATAATAAATAAATAAATTATTAATTATTAAAGCAATAAATAATGATTTAAATATATTAATTAGATTAATTAATAATTCACTGCCATTAAAATTAAATTTGGATTTTAATTAACCTTTTTCTTATCAAGAAACAAGCTTATTCCAGGAAAAGGGTGGAACAGCAGTTCCAGCCTTATACCAGCTTGTTCTAGAAACTCGGGAATTACTGTTCTCGGGTACCAAACATACCGTTTGGGAATAAAAGGGGGAACAAGGGCTTATTCCCCTTGTTGTTCCCGAACCAAACGCTACCAAAAGGTTTTAAGTTGAGTCGGAATGTAAGAGCTCAATTTAAATCAAACTCAAACAGATCTTGAACCAAACCATATGGGTTCGATCCAAACCGCATTGAATTATAAGAAGGTCAAAGTTGAGCCAAGATATAAGGGCTCAACCCAACCCAAAATTAAAGGGGGCTTGAACCAAGTCACAGAGGTTCGACTTAAACCAAGTCTCGACGGGCTCCGAACCAAAGCATAATGGTTCAACCCAAACCAAATTCAAAGTGACCAAACAAACGTAAGGTCGTCCAACTCAAATCAAACACGAAGGTTTTAAGTCAATTCAACTTGAACCCAATCGTGATGATTCGAGTTAAGTAAACCAGCTCCATTCCAACCGAAGCAAATTGGCGGTTCAAACTGAGCTAAATTCAACTCAATTGGCTAAGTCAACTTAATCGACTCATAATCCGGAAACAAATGTCCCTCAAGTCGTTAAACTGAACAAATGACCCTCAAGTCGTTAAACTGAACAAGCAAATCAAACTCAATATGACCATAAAGTCGTTAAACTGACCAATTAAATCAAACTCAATTTGACCACCAAGGCGTTAAATTGGGTAATCAAATTAAACTCGATTTGACCGTCAAGTCATTAAACTGAGCAAATTAAAATGAAATTCAATCTCAAACCGACCGCCATGTCATCGACCGCCAAGTCGCTAAACTAAGTATTCTAATCTTATAAAATTCATGTACAGTTGGGGTATGCCCCTGCTTAAGCCATGTACACGGCAAATCGTATTAATAAAATTTTATCTGCTTGTTTTATGTCTTTTACTATCAGTATTTATATTTGGTCTCTTAATCGAGGGTTCCGTAACACCGAAAGTGTGGGGTAACAGCAGATTCTTGAGTATGTTGGAAGTCATGAACCTATAATCTTAATTTTAAAATAAAACATAAATAGATTTAACCTCTACCATGAATGACCACTCGCCTTAGAAATACCTACGGCGGGGCCGGTTCGTTCGCGGCAGACGCTCTCCCAGTCAAACATAAGACAAATCATATTAGTCATATTAGCTCAGACCTGGGTGAATCAATTACATAATGTTTTCTTGCAATGTAGAAGCTGAGAACATCAGCTCTTTTGAGATTCTTTCAGATTCATGGACTTTTTTGTGCCTTTGATCAAGATTGGGGAATTGCTTATAGTTCATGGATGTGTTGTGGTGAGGTAGGATTTGGCAATGAGTCTGGTTGGGTTAAGTTGAGGTGGCATAGTAGGGTACATAGGTTTGATCCAAACTTGACGCCATTTCTCTAGGAGACCAGCTTAGCTAGCGCTTATTCAGGTTATAAGTGCTACTTTGGTGAGGATTTGCCTTAAAAAGCAACAAAAATTTGGAGGATAGAGCGTGAGAGAGAGAGAGAGAGAGAGAGAGAGAGAGAGAGTAGACCCTTTTCTTCTTTCAATGTGCAACAAAGCAAACGAGGATTCAAGGTTTATTACTTTCCTTTTCTCCTTTCAATGAACAACAAAGCTGACAAGGGTTTAATAATTGGCACTTTCCTATGTATGTGGGAGGGAGGAAGGGAATGCACAACGAAGCAAACAAGGTTTCAAATATTAGTACTTTCCTATGCATATAGGAGGGAGGGTGCAAGTATAACAGAGCAGACGAGGGTTCAAGGATTAGCACTTTCCTATGTATAGAGGAGAGAGAATGGGCATCATTTCTTTTCTTTTCTTGGCGTCATTCCTTTTCTTTTCTTGATACATGGTAAACTAGGATAAAGTGGCAGCCTTAACAAATAATATAGGGGCGAGAGAGTGGGAAGGGACGGCAGCCCCTCTTTGTTTCGGATGCATGCCAAAGAAATGGTCCAAATAATAATCTTTCAGTTGAGAAGAAAAATCTATTCTTTTTAATGTATCGACTATTGAATGCCCTTCGGTTAGGGCTGGCAAATGAGCGAGCCGGCTCGTGTTCGACTCGCGTTCGACTCGATATTTGGCTCGCTCGAGCTCGACTCGAAATTAAATGACGAGCTTGAACAAAAAAAAAAGCTCGAAATTCATTTCAAGCCGAGCTTGAGTATTACTCAGCTCGTTCGAATTAGGCTTGAAAAGCTCGAAAAGCTCGAGTATATATATATATATATATATATATATATATTACTATGCTATCGAAAGTATAGAGGATCTGGCGTTTTCGATTTTTTGATTCTTAGATCAACTCCTTTAATCATTTCTTATTTTTGGATTAATACTATTATTACCTTGTAAAACCACTTAATTCTAGGGGTATTATTTAATCCTAGGGGGGATCGCAATCATTCCAACCATACAATTCTTAATCAAAGGTCAAAAATTCGAAAATATCAAATTCTTTATATTTTCAATAGCATAGTAGTTCCACATTATATATATATATATATATATATATATATATATAAATTTATAATAATATTTTAATTATATATAGGCTGAGTGAATAATCTGAGTTTAGTTAAAATTGGGCTAATGTTGTTGGCCCATAAAAATATTCCTAATAGAACAATAAAAGAGCGAAATTTCACTAAATTTATACATTTTTAATTTCTTTTCTTTCTTTTATAGAGCTTAAATTCTCAATATGTTTCTCTCTTTCTCTTTTCTGTCTCTCACCCTAAGTGGCCAAGCCTGAAGCCCTCTAAGTTACCAAGTAACAGCATATACCCGCCGTTGCCTACCTTGCTATTAATTGTATACTTGAGAAATATACAGAATATTTTTAAAGTAAAAAATTATTATTCATATAAAATTTTAATTTTAGTTATATATGATTGGATAGTTTAATCCAATATTTATCTATATAATTTATTTATTTTTGACTGTATAAATGAAAATAAATAATATGGAGATTGAAGGCGGAAGAAAAGACATGTGAGGCTGAAAAGATTAGATATTCAACTCATAAATTATTTTTTTTCATATTATAATACTATATTTTGTATAATTATTTTGTACTTTGAACTATTAGACATATTTTTGTATCAAATTATAGATAATGTTCTATACAAATTAAACTATTGATCGTATGATGTTGAGAATTTCAAGCGGCTCGTTTAGGGCTCGAGCTCGCTCGACTCGAAATTAGGCTCGCTCAAGCTCGGCTCGAATTAATTTCAATCCAAACTTGAGCTTAAATTTAGGCTCGAAATTAATTTCAAGCCGAAATTGAGCCGAGGCAAGCTCGCTCGAGCTCGGCTCGTTTCCACCCCTGCCTTCGGTTTACCTAAATATATCTGTATGAATGTTCTGAGAAGAACTAGTTGCCATGACCTATCCAAAAAATAGTCTACCTGAGTTCAACCTTACCTGCCAACCTGTTAAATGTTCTTGGCTTGTACTCGACACCTTTAACGAACAAAAGTGTTAAAAATACCTTCTTGGGGTGGAGATTGGCACATCTATGATAGGTGATTATTTTGTAAATCTTGAAACATTGGTTGTAAATCTTAAAACATTGGTTCTGATCTCCCGAATATTGTAATTTGATTCGATAATAGTTTCTACTCAAATCTTTTAGAAATGTGCCTTCTATGTTAGATAACTTGCTTTAGACTCATGTAGCTTCTCTTAGTGCCCTGTTTTTGTGCTCATATGAATACTTGTATGAATACACTCTTTTGCAGTTTTTGATTGTCTAAGCATGTAAGTCACAGTTGCTGATTGCCAGTAATCATGCCTATAAATATAAAAGATTGCTGTACCATGCGATTTCAACCTTATATCTACCCATTAGCTGTGACTTTTAGCCCCTACAGCTTTATTTGTTGGCATTGCTGCCAGCTGGACTTTTTGCAGAATAAAAAAAAGATATTAGCAGGAAAGAATTGTCAACACCCCATTTTGCCTATAAAATGTTGTCTCGCAGTTGCTGCTCCTGTCAACCATTATGCCTAAGGCAGCGGCTGTTATTTGCGAACTCCAAATTTGTACTACTTTTATGGCATAAAATGTTAATTTTTGTTAACTAGTATAGGGCCTGCACTGTGCGGCGGTAGGTGGTATTTTAGACAATTAGTATATTCAGTTATTAAAATTTTAAGATTGAAAAAATTATAACTAAAGAAATACAAAAGAGGAAAAAAAAACTAAAGTAGTCTTTTGTACATTATAAAAAATAACTTTTTTATTAATATTTTCTTAACTTTCAGCATTTGTAAAATTAAATTATACTAATAATTTTATTTAAAATTCAATCAAATTTTTTACTTTTGATAGTTATTTTGTAAATAAATTTTTTAACTGAAAAGTTGAAGTTGGAGGACTTATTTTAAGTTGAAGAATAGGTGAGGGTATCTTTGTGTTAAGTATAAAAATATATAAACACCGTTCTCTAACAGCCTAAGCTTTTAGATTAGAACGGTTGTTTTACATAGTATCAGAGTAGGTGGTGGTGAGTTCGAGTCACGCTAGGCTCTAGCATTATTAATTTCCTCCCATCCATTTAATTTAAGTTCACATCGTAGGCCTTCTCGAGCCCAGACGTGAGGGGGAATGTTAAATATAAATATATAAACACCGTTTTCTAACAGCTTAAGCTTTTAGAGTACAATGGTTGTTTTCTCACTTTGCCTTGTTAAAATTGATTGGAGAAAGAGAAACTATTACATGCACCTAGTGTATAATAATACTCTATACACCGCAACTTGTATTAGATGATTAATGCTCTAATATTAAAATTTAATTAAATATGTATCATCTACAAAGTCTAATAATTTAAATTATATTTGATGAATTAATTTTAAAATCTCTATTAAAGAGTTTTAGGCATGTAGTGTATGTACAAACATACACTTGGTGTAGAGAATGTTTAATAAGATGCACTCATAATTCCGAGAGATTAGAGAAATCTTTGCTTACACCTGGTGCGTACGAATGCTCCATACACCACACAGAATATTAGATGATTGATAGAATATTTGATAATTAATATTGTAAAATAAAATATGATATAATATATATAATATAAAATATCTAAATAATTTGTTGTACTACAGAAATTTATCTTTGATGCACATTTTAGAGTCGATTTACGGTGAAATGGGTGCGTCCAAAATTTTTGTTGGATATGTGGCAAACTCCCATTGGTTTATGCCTTAATTGGCAATGTGGCTCTCTCACAAAGCATTTTCTTGACGTGACCGAACTGTCAAATTATATATTGTGTAGATTCCTGCTACTATTTACCTTAATAATTACTCATTGTAGTGGAGTTAACTAATTAGGCTATTGTTTGCATAAATTATTTGACAAGACATGCCTTTATTCCATTTATATATATCTAAACCGATCTGTTCATGTAATTTATTAATATCTGTTAAAAATGTCTGGTTTCAGCAATTAAGTTTTGTATGTCCTCGTTCTTAGCCCTAGTAATGTGTCATTCTTTTATATTTTATCATTCTATTTTAGGACTCTACTTTCTCGATATATTGTATAGTGTGCACAGAGCATTTATGAAAAGAACCCCCTTTATAACATAAAAAATGCTGGAATGAGGTCTCATCAAACCATTACAGAGACCAAAAGCATGAAAAGTTTGTTACTCAAATTTTCATGATACACAGCTAAACATGAAAATTTCTTTGTTTGTTTTGTTAAATCGTTTGATATATCTCCTCCAAGTCCAATTTTATACTTTAGGTTTTCTTTAAATGTTGATTCAGATCATCCATACAGAAGCATATGTTGGGCAATCAAAAGTTAAATCAGCTGCTGCTTCTTGTCGTGCGTAAGTAATTGTGCGTTTTTTGCATTATTATATAACTTCCATTATTGTAAAAGGCTACTGTGACTTGTGTATGTCATATGCTATAATGATTCAATTTTTAATGGCCATTTTCACAATTTCCTTTATTTTATGTTACCTCAGGATCAATTCCTCTGTTAAGGTGGTAGAACACCAAGAAGCTTTGCAGGCAAAGAATGCTTTGGATATTGTTGAAAAGTATCCTCAAGTGAGAAACACATTAGAATTTAAACAAACACTTCTATTTGATATGATCATGCTCTTTCCCATGCAAATACATTTTTCTTCTTTTTCCAAGACTGAAATGATCAAAGATATGATATAGTGGTTGATGCAACCGACAATCTTCCTAGCCGATATATGATCAGCGACTGCTGTGTCTTGCTCAATAAGGTAAAACATATTACCTGTTTCTTTTGTTGGTGGATTGGTATCATCAGAACATATATTATGTGTTGAAGCTTCTAGTAGTTTGTTTTTGTGCTTTCAATTTAATTGAAGCAGTATATTAGTGCATAAAATCCACAAATTGTTATTTATGTCGCAGTTTCAGTTGTATATTTTTATCGTTTTTCCTGTGAATTTTAAGTTGCAGTGAAGAGAATTTTTTTTCGTTCTTGGCGATTACAAACTGATAATCCTGACAATACACATATTTTACATTCTTGGAGGGTCTGATTTGTCCAATACATATTTTTATGCAATGTATGTACTGTATGCGTTGAAATATGAAAATAAATATTCAAACAACTTATTTTGCTATGCTTAACTGTACCAAAGCGTACAAACATGTATGTATACATACATATATATTATATAAAGACATACACAGTTATACACATTCGAATAATTGATGCATGATGGTCAGATAATCCTTTAGTGTATTGCTTACCCTCGTTGACACAATAGTGTGCTATCTATAGATGATTTTAACATTTTAATTTCATTATCTATAGTATTCTTCCTATTTTCTTGACTGAGCTGTCTTATAGAGGGAAGCAGATATCAGTAAGATATCAGTATGTCCTGATCTTGCATTTTACGTGCTTGACTTAGATAGTCATTAAATTGCAGAATCCAATGCCAAAAAAAAATGTTTCATTGTTATCATTTGAGGAAATTATTTGTCCTTTGAAGCTTTAGTGTGAGAAGCAACAAATTATTTATTCTGGGCGTTTTACTGCTATCATCTGTGCTACGTACTTTTTGGTGGCCTTTTCCATTGTGTTAGTTCATGCAAACCTATGATCGACATCTGGATCAGTGGTCCAAATAAATAAAAGCCTGGAAACATATCATCTCTTTTGGAGTTTCTAGTTAGAGATGTCGAATAAATAACGCACACGGTCAAGTAGTTGGATTTCTTATGATTCCCGAGTTATTCTTTTACCAAACAAAGAGTAAAGTACAGTGCATCTGTGTTTGCTTGTGTGAAAATTGGAATTGCCCTTGGACTGATACTTCTACATGATTTCAGTGTGGAATATTTATTGCTATATTAATCCTATTGATTTAGCTTTTAGCTACAATAAAAATAATTTTATGCTTGACTGGCAAATTCCTTCTTTCAGCCTCTTATATCTGGTGCAGCGTTAGGCTTGGAAGGGCAGGTAAAGTTTTCCTTATTTGAAATAAAGATCATGGAAGACTTTAACATCTGTTGCCTTCGGTATGTTCTTATGCAACTTTTCATGCAGCTTACTGTTTATAATCACAATGGAAGTCCTTGTTACCGGTGTCTTTTTCCAACTCCACCACCGACGGCAGCGTGTCAAAGATGTTCTGACAGCGGTGTTCTTGGGGTGGGTGAGTTGCTCATCTTTTATCTATTGCATGCTATCGAATTATAATCCAACTTAGCAACTTGGACTCTGGAGTTCTAGCTTGATCCTCTTTCTCTCTTAATGTATTCTTCTAATTTTTTCGGTTCATTCTTTCTTTGCTTTGCATTATCCTTTAGTCCTTTTCACAGAAATAGATGGTGCACTAATTTGCTTTCTTAATGATCAGTTCCTGGTGTGATTGGTTGTCTACAAGCTCTTGAGGCTATAAAAGTTGCTGCTTCTGTTGGTGAACCCCTCTGTGGGAGGATGCTTCTCTTTGATGCATTGTCTTCTCGTATTCGGACAGTATGTTAGTTCATACAGTTGTTAAATTCATCTGATGGTTGAAAATTTCAGTTTAATTACTGCTATTATCAAATACTTAGCTTCTTTAATTCATCATTGTTTCGAATGCTCTAGGCAAATTTACATACATATATTACTGACATGGATAATGAGATTGATTTGTCCTAAAATGAGCTAGGCTTGTTTGTCTCTTTTTTTTTTGATTCACCTCCTTAGTACATCAAACCAGAGAATATGAAGAGGGGCTTTAAATTTGGTCTTAGTAGATACCGTCCAACAATGTGCGAAGGTGAGAGGTAACCTAACTACCTATCTGTCTAAACCTGCAAGTATACTTAAAGCACGGGAGCTGATATTCAATATTCACAAATCTAAGTTTGATAGGGGCAGAGCTATTTTCCGATTATGCACTTCAAGTGGTAACAAAAGTGGCTGTCATTGATTGTTTAAGGGGCAGACCACTTGATATTGCATGGATCTGTTCTGCCTCTATCAAAATAGGAGCTGTGAACACCATCTCCCTTAAAGCATGGATTAAATGTGATTTTGCATCTTTTTGTTTGAGGATTCTTATGTGGTGCAGATTATGTGATATTTCCTATGTCAAGGCAAAGAAAGCACATTTATTTCTTCTTCTTTCTTCTTCCCCCCGCCCCTCTTCGGAGCCATATGTATTGAACCCAGAGCCTAGGACTTGAGACCCAAATTTACTCCCATATGGAGGCTCGAACCTCCAGCCTCAGAATAGGCAAGTAGGCATCTTGCCACTAGAAAATGATCATGAATGTTTTCTACCGAACAAAGCGAGAACAGAACTGTGGTATGTGTTCCTGTAGTGCTCTATGCATGAATATTATGTCCAGCAGGTGGGGAACTTTTGTAATTATACCGTTTGATTTATAGGCTTCAACCTGTCCCATACTTGTAAAATGAAGTTTGACAACTCCTGTATAAAGTGTATTAAAGATCCATTTAATTTAGGGAAACAAAGGATTAGGCCAAGAAAGTTTAGCAATTAGTTTTGCAATTTGAATTTGTATTCTGCAGTCCCAATATGATGAAAGGTCTTACAAAAAAAAAATCTTTGAGCATCATATGAAAAATATATAAATATATCCTCTATTATGCCATCATAATTGCAGTCCCAATGTAGTGACAGCTAATAGCAATGTTTTCTTCACTCTCCTATATTTTAGTTTTTCATTTCAATACAGACAAGTCGTCGTGTTCTTCTGCATCTCTCCGTTTATGAACATTACTGCATTGAAATTTTGAATTGATATATATTTGAAAAACAACAACAACAGCACAATCAACCATTTCAGTTAGTTGCATAGATCTTTATTGCTCAAGGTCCAAAGAGCTATCATCTTTCGTCACAAACTTTTTTGTTTTTCCTCTCCCTCATATGACAACTGTAACTTGAGATGCACACTCTTCCAGACTGGTGGGTACAGGGCATCTGTCAAACATATTCAAACCAAGGATTTTCTCAACAACAACAAAAAAAAAGATTGCATTAAAGTTGTCATGTTTTTTTTTTTTCCTGCTAATCTGATGGCTAATGTCTGTTTAGAATTCAGCATCAATTTGGCAATCAACTTGTTGATGCAAGCTTAACAGCATGACATCTACATGCCGCTTGAAAATATTCTTCAAGATCTATCTGTTTGTTTATGATCATGTTTCGTTGTGTCATTCAGAATCTTGAAACAAAGCTAATCTTCCTAGTATTATGCTGATGTACATGGCTTGATATGATCTTTCTGGACGAAATATGTGACCGAATTTTTTTATTTTTTATTTTTTTTGGTGACCTATACTAGGGCAAGAATTTACTTTCTAGTAACATTTGTTATCATTGTTACACTTGACAACCTGAAGTTCTTTGGTTTGAACTCTCTTTGTTATTCAGTACTGTCGGATTGTTATGCCTAAAAGGTAATCAAATTGGTATTACATAGGTTTGTGTTTTTATTTGCACTTTGATGAGATCTCCACTTTGATGCCGATAATTGGACTATTGTATCATGCAAGAATGAAATTTATATAATGGAAGTGCGACATAAGAAACTAACACAGTAATATGCCTGATAGTATTCTTTCCAATTTGATCATATCATTATTATTATTTTTCTTGGTACTGCTTTTGTACAACCTAAAATCTTTTAAGATATTTAGCACTTCAGGGATTTACGTTAACATTTGGGACAAAATTCCCAGGTGAAAATTCGAGGAAGATCGCTGTATTGCAGTATCTGTGGAGATAATTCAGTTTTCACCAAAGAAGAATTTCAAACTTTTGATTATGAGAGCTTCACCCAGTCTCCAATGTCAGATAAGGTATTTTTTCTGCACAATTAATTTGATTTTTCTTGGCTCACACTTTTATCATTCTACTGGATATTTTCCTAAATGCTTATTATCTTTTACTTTTTGTTGAACGACTAGAATTACCTAAAAAATGCACGTAAATGTCTTGCGATTAGTTTTTGATGTTGAAAATAGTCATGCAGAATATTTGTTTTTCCTGTACATAAATTAAACATTCTTTCACCATTAGCAAATCATATCCCAAAATCAGTAGGAAGTAATTCAGCTTTGACTTGGTTAGAACTTGGGTTCTAAGATAGCAGAGGAAATTTATTGATTGCATTTTTACTTCTTACATATTTATTTGCAAGGCACTGAAACCTTATTTAAGTAGCATGTTGACTTTTAAATCACACATGGAAAATAACAACCGCCAGGGAAATTCGCCTAAGGCTGCGTTTGGTACCAGGAATATTCCGGAACAACACGGGATATCCCCCAATTTGTAACCAAACGGTGAAAGAACAGAGGGAAACGGGTTGGTCTGATCAAAGCGGATTGTTTTGGAACAACCCATTAAAAATTGTTCCTAGGAGAACTGAGAACAACTTTATTCTTCTCTTTACTTTATTAGATAAATAGATATAGAAATCAATATATTAATATAAATATTACTTTTATGATAATATATTTATACTTAAATTTTATTATATAGTATAAAGTAATTAAATTTGATATATTATTTATTTTATTAAGATTTATCATTTATATATTAATATTTAATTATTTTATTTTATATTAAGTATTCTATATATAAAATTATTTTTTCATGTATTATAATTTTTTTTAATTTGTATTGAAATTTATACTATTATTAATTAAAATTATAAGGATATCGTTACATATATTATGAATAAATTGTATAAAATAATTTATTATTATTTATAGTAAAATAAATATACTATTTAAAATTAAATTGTTACATAAAATATTATATTATAAATTACTATAAGAAATAACTTTATAAATAATTTTATATAAAATATACTAATATAAATTAATTATTTTATTTTTAAAAATATATTTTTAGATACTGTTCTAGACTTTGTCCAAACGCTACTAAGGATATCCTCGAGAATATCCCCGAATACATCCAAACAGAAATTTATAATTGTTCTATCTTGTACCGGAATATTCCTTGTTCTCAGGAACAACAAAAGTTGTTCTAAATGAAATAAACGAAACGGGTAGCGTGCTACCTATCTCTCTCAAAAAAAAAAAATAGTTTTCCAACCAAATGCAGCCTTTAAGAGACCGTTTGGTTCAAGTTTTGTAATATTGCGGGAATATTGTATATTTTATACTAGGAAGGGTAAGTTTGTTGCCAACTTGTCAAGCTATCTGGATTAGGAGATTGTTAAGAGTTGATATATTCTTATTAATAGACTACAAATGATTCTTGTCAAGCATGAAAACGAGAATGTCTCCTATCCCATATTAATCTAGTATTCTAATTGCTTGGGAATCTACAATGATTTCACTATTCATAATATCTTTTACAACTATCTAACTTGAGTTGGATGGCAATGATTGGAATATTTTAATAGAAATATGGAAGATTACCGGAATATTACAATCTTGAACCAAACGGCCCTGAAAAGATCGTTGGAGTTTCCCTCTCAAGTAAAGGTAAAAACAAGAGGGATGCTTTAAACTATAGTATAGGCTATTTTGGAAGAGACCACAAACTATTTTTCTTTTGATTGACACTCCTGACCTTTTGATTCTTTTGATTTAAGTTATTTTTATCAATTAAATTTGAGATTTTATCAGTTCAGCAGTGATTCTGATGAGTTTAATTGTTCTGAGAGCTTTCTCGGCAAATGAAACGACGGATTCGTTAATTGTTCACAGCTTATAGCTAATGAAGCATTTTATTTTAATGAATCCCCATTTCAAGTCTGGGAAACCAACTCAAATTTAAACAATTAAAAGTCGAGGGGTGCCGATCCCAAAAAAGGAAAAACTGAACGGTCTTTTTCTTGAAAATTACCATCAATGCTCGTAGTTTTTGAGGGGCTTATTTGCGATAAAAACTGTGCATGTTAGACACACTTGTGCCGTGAAGGACCCAACCGCAAGTGACCGTTAAAGTTGGAAGTGTGTGCAAAATTACCAATTCATTAGATGTGAAGCAATTGATACAGTAAAATTATCATTAAAACTAAGTGAACTCTGTTGGTGTTTCAATTTAATGCAGTCGCGACCGAAGCTGAGCCTGCTTCCAGATGACGCTCGGATCACCAGCAAAGAGTACAAAGAAATAGTCGACAAGGGCGAGTCGCATATGCTCTTGGACGTACGACCTGCGCACCACTTCAGAATAACCTCGATCCCTCATTCGGTGAACATCCCGCTATCTGTATTGGAGGGCGAGTTTTCGAAGCTCGACTCGGCTCTGACAAGTTCGGGCGAGGGCTCTGCCTTGTATGTGGTTTGCAGAAGAGGCAACGACTCCCAGCGGGCGGTTCAGCTTCTCCGAAACAAAGGGTTTGTTTCCGCGAAGGATATCATCGGGGGTTTGGAGTCTTGGGCGCAGGATGTTGATCCGAATTTCCCTGCATATTGATGTAATAACTCCTCGAATCGAGGACTAGGGCAACTATTTATTTTATTTTATTTATTTTATCGGGCGAGTTGCGTGATGTACGAACAAAAATGTATCACCATAAATACTGACCAAAAGTGTAAGGGACGTAGGTAGAATCTGAAGCTCTTCCAGTGTATAATGTACTCTCTATTTGTTACCCAACATTTGAGTTCCAGGTAGGCATCATCTTACTTGAGTTTCCCTTTTTTTTTTTTTTCTTTTTAATAAAGGTGTTATCTCTCTGATTAAAATGTGTGGATCAAGGATTTAAGTATCCATTGATACGAGCAGAATCTACTGTAATGTGTAATATCGATATGATACAACTCTTTTGCGGATGATACACTTTAAAACCCTCTTTTCTGTAAATTAGTCAGAAATTTTTTTTAATGAAGTTCGAAGATTTGATAAAGCTGTATAATAAATAATTAGAATATTTTGTTGTTAAAAAAAATAAAAATATTATGTAATTATGTGTCGGTACACATGTATGTTTTGTGCCCGATATTTTTCGATATGGTCTGGTATGTATCGTGCTGTGCTGTTAAATTTTCTGGCATAATGTTATGCCACAGCATTTAGATCTCTGGTATGGATGATACCTGCACAATTTTGATGTGACAAGTTGGTCATTGCACTTTTTATGTAGACAATTATTTTTTTGAAGAAGAACTGCCTAATATTGAAACAGGGTTAAGTAGGCTATTGGTTCCCAACCTTGACCTTTATTATTATTATTATTATTATTATTATTATTATTATTATTTCTTTTATAATTTGAGTCCCAAGTTTTTTAATTTTTGTAATTAGGTTGCCAAATCTTTAATATTTACTCCAATTAAGTCTTTTCAATTAAAAGTGGCATTAGATTAGACGGGAATGGCCACATTACAAGGGGTGGTGCTGACTCCTCATCAATTTTTGACGACGGTGATTTAATTGAAATAAAAAAAAAAGACAAAGATTAGGGAACCCATGGCAAAAATTAATAGGTTGATAGAAAAAATGTCGGTGATTAATTTAATTGAAAAAGAAAACAAAGATTAGGAACCCCATGGCAAAAATTAATAGGTTGATAAAAAAAAAAAAGTCCTTTTCTTATGAAATGACCATTTATCCTTTCTCTAATGTGCTTATATATATTAGTTCTTTATTTATTCAAGCAGGATTCGAACAGATTATTTCTTTTACAGCAAAAATTAAGAATCTTCTTAATATTCAGAGAATGAAAAGTGCATATACGAATGGAAAGTTAAGGGACCCAGTGGCGACGTCGCGATAGATCGGTGGCTATTCATCTATTTTACCTTTTTTTTTTTTTTTTTTTTTTTTTTTTTTTTTCTTTTTTTGGAAAATTCTGTTTGCAAACTAAAAGTAGGATGCAGTTAATCTTACATACTATCTGGAGTTCATAAAAAATTTAAATAAATTTTAATAAAAAATTTGGTGTGATATGTAAAATTTTTTTTTTTTAGGAAGCGTTTGGTTGGCGGTATTGATTATTTAAATAATTTGGTAAGTAATTCGGTCGAAAATATTTTAATTTTAAAAAAAATATAATTCTCGAGAATCTTATTAAAGGTGGGGGAGGGAGTACCCACAACAGGTACTTGGAAATCATACAATTCTCGATAATTTTATTGCTGTGCATATAATTTTCGTTGACTTTTCATTATTCAAGAATCATGTATAACACAAACCAACCGTTTCAATAAAAAAAAAAAACAACTGTCTCTAATGCAAGTGGCAAAAGAGGGTTTGGTGGTTGGGGGTTTGGTGGTTGGTACAAGAGATTTCAAGTTCGAATCCTAGTTGATTTAGCTTTTTAGCTAAGTTCATTTTTAAATAAAATAAACGAAACAGATAGTATACTACGTACCTATCTCTCAAAATAAAATAGACTCGATAAAAAAAGATGTAAGATATAATTCTATTTTGAGGTATACTAATTATAGCATTGCATTTTTTTTTTTTTTCTCTTGACGTAGAGAGCATAAATTAACATGGGACACGACTATTTAAACGAGAATACCCGCTTGCTAGCTTTGGCTTGTGCGTATGGGGGAGGTTTCAGGTGTGCGCCTGCGTTACATATAAGGAGGAGAATTAAGGGGCCTACAAACCAGGTAAAAGAAAAAAAAAGAAAAGAAAAAAGACTAAATTAAATGAGAAATTGTTGTATTAATTTCTCTGTTTTGGGATAATATTAATAATTGCATGCAATTAAGTTGCCTTCTATTCATTGTTATCTCCATTTTTTAGTGTCATAATTATATAATAATAATAAGATAACCATGCTAACATTTGTTGCCTCCAAAACGAGCCTGCACTTTGGAGAAATTAGCTATAATTCACAAAAGAAACCTACATATATGTTTTTGCTAACCATTCTTATATATGTCAACCTCTTATCAATCATGGTCTACTTGTAATAAAATGGAAAATTAATTCATGTCTACGCCAATCCACAAATCATTTACCAAAAATATATAACCAAGCTAACTCCATCATTAATGTTTTCTACATATTTGATCCTCTTAAGTAATCATGCATACATATACAGGTAGAGATAAATACAAAGAGAGAGATAAAGAGGAGGGAGAAGAGAGGAAGCAATTATATGAAATGGGATGGTCGGATAGATTTGCGCGGTGCTATCCGTTTGCCGCCTTAGTTGCAGAGGTCCTCTACAACGTATTTCACGGAGGCAAACGACAACCTGAGTACTCTTCCTATGGACACGGCGACCATCCGAGGCAAATCCAACATGCGCCGAGCCCGAAGAGCGACAGAAGATACTACTACAATAGCAAAGAGAAGCGAAGGGATCACGAGAAACGCGCGAGCCGATGCCACGTCGACGACCCCAAGACGGTCGGTGAGGAATATTGGGATATGAAGAGCCACCGCGCGTCGCAGCGGAGAAAGACTTACGAGGAGAAAGGGGTGTTGAGGAGGATGTACAAGGACTCGAAAGGCAAGGATCGAGGTGGTGGAGCAGAAGCAGTATCGTGTGAAGAAGTACGAAGAGCACCACCCGCTTAGTCCGGAGCTGACGGAGAGCAGGGGGAGAAGGAGCTGGTTTAGCTAGGTAAAAGATCGAGTCGGCAGTCATCTGTTCTCGTGAACGGGTGGATTAGGTCTCCTAGATCAGTCAGCCTATTGTTATTGTCAGCATCTCTTCTCTATCTCTCTCCATGTCATGTATATGTCCGGTTTCTTATTAGAGTCTGTTCTGTTGTGTATGTATCTGCAGTCGAAACTAAGTTCCTCGTAATATTATGCTGGCATGGCCTTATTATGTGTAATATATTGAAGGACGTTAGCGTTAGTAAACACAATTGTAAAACTTTCATGTAAATTGATGTTTGGAGTAGTAACACTAGGGTGTCTAATCTTTATATATCCAATTTACAATCCTATTCTCATTCGATTGTTACTCTATTAATTACCCAGTGAATGAGAATGCTTAAGTCCAATTATTTTTTATTACGGTCCGTAGTCTCTTATATTCTCAATCACAAACTGTTTTCTATCCGATGCGGGAATATTAGAGTGTTATAAACTCCCTCCGTTTAGACCCTGACTTTTTCGTCAGGTCCAAATTCAATCACACATATATATAGACTAAAATTATTAGGTGATGTGAGATTTGATAGGTGGCTGTTGCTTGTTCAAAAGATAGCTCCCAACAAACCCATGGTGTAGCACTTTATCTTGCATAATACTTAGCTCTCACATTTCCGGTTAGTACTCGGTTTTAATACCAAATGTAACGACCTGAACCACTAGCAATACGAAATTGTTGGACCCAAACAATTGGTCCAAAATGTTTAAGCCCAGTTATTATTACTATGATCTACGGTCCTTTTATATTTTCAATTACAACCCTTTTACATCTGATATAGGACTATTGCGGTATTACAGATTTCTCTCATTCAGACCTTCTAGACTTAACAACCTTAGCAAAGCTGATGGTACTTTACTCTTATATGCTCCTCAAGCTCCCACGGTACGTGCTTCCTGCTCAGAATAGTTGGTTTACTGTACTTAAACATATAAATTGATTCGTCTTCTCAAAACTTGATCTTTTCGCTCTATGATACACACTGGCTGCTCGTCATAAGATAGATCTTCTCGAAGCTGTAAGGGTTTCGACTCCACGACATAGCCCGGATTGTGGACATTATGCACTTCAGCTAAAGAAGGTGGTAAGGAAAGTCTGTATGCAACATCACCAAACCTGTCACGCCCTGGGCACGAGCGGAAACACCCTAGGATAGTGCCCAGATCCGCCGTGTGCATGAGGCTCCCTCAAACACATGAAGCGACAACCAACGTCTATCAACTCATATAAATAAATGAAAAAATTCATACTAGTTGGAGTATCAAAACACAAAAATACTATTCTATTCAACTACAAATCCCAAAAGAACTGTCATAAGTTGTCACGCCCCATTCCACAGCGGAAGCCCATGGAGACGTCAACAGACCTGTCAAATAGACAAAGTTTCTCTTGTCCTGACGAGGCACCAACATAACATAATAGTAGTAAAGCAATTCTAGAGATCACAACTAAAAGTTTTTCAAATCACAAGAACAATAATAAAGTCACTAAATAAACGAACTACATGTATCAGAGCACTATACCAAAACTAGTATACATCGCTGTATAACATCATATAGTCTCTGCTAACCAGAAAGATAAACGTACAAATAAAAAGCTCTGGCCATCGCCAGTCCTGATGTATAATATAAATTGAAACCTATCGCTCAAGCACACTGGTAGGAGGTGCTATATCTAGGCATGATTTCCTTACGTTGATCAATAGAAAGTGCAGTTGTCTCTAAAAAGAAAATCAAAAGAGGGAATGAGAACTACTAAACAGCAGTTCCCAGTGTGTACGGTCGATGACAACCAAGACCTTCCCTGTAGGTCTACTAGAGGCAAGAATAATAAAAGAACAATGAAGTATACTATAGAATGAGCAACTGAGTATAATATGATATACAATTACTGAGCTATCATGCCTCTATACATGTAGTGAAAAGGAAAGAAAGAAGGTAACTAAAGCATGCATCAATGGTAATACTAAAAAACAAATGCTGTAATAGTAACCAATCGCAACGACCGACTCGTAGGTTCAGTCAAGCCTGCGCCTACTCGGTGCGAGGACACACTCCCGCAGGTGTGACGGCAACACCTAGGCTACTGCCTCTGCTATCACTGGCTAGCATCCACAGCAGCACTCAAGGGGAGAGACCCTACCAAGTATCCCAACTACTTCTTCGGCGACTTGACCAACATTTTCACCAATTGCTCCACCAATATCTTCAAAAACACCTTCACCAACACCTTCACCAATTGTTTCTTCGGCAGCTTGACCACCTTCATCACCTCCACCACCTTCACTAGCAATACCTACAATGTTATCATCAGTCATATCAATATTGCCCTCTTGTGTCAGAGTTTTCTCACCATTATAGTTTAATGGAATGCCTTGCGACTGAATGGTTATAAAAATTTTTTACTTCTTTCATGTCATTGTATATAGAAAATATAACCATCAACTCCTGCCTAGAGAATACTTGAATGAATTTCTTTGGCTTAACATTTCTTGCTATATACCATACACCAATGTTCTCCGTAACACCCCAATCCCATAGTGACCATACATCTCGACAAAATTTAATAAGATTGTAACCATCAAGGTCTATCATCAACATATGCTTCTTACCATCACAATATCTGAGTCCACATGCAGTTTTTATTGTTTTAAAATACCCAACATAATTGAACTTCACTTAAAAAAAATCATTCTCGTCCATATTATCAAACTGCCACTATAGAAACAAAAAAAAATAAATAAAAATGACTAGGTTCTATACTCATATGCTCTATGAAAATATGACAATAAATTGTCTATACATCTAACTTGGATGATTCAAGCAAAATATTACATATTTCCTAAAAATATGCTGAATTACTACTTCATGAGACTAAAATTGTTCTAAAATTAACCTAAAATATAGCAAATTGTTCCAAAACTAACAATCAAATAAACCAAGTTTTGGATTTATAGTATGTAGTGCACTCACCTTACTCTCCTTGGAGACAGAGGAGCAATACACCTCGTTGATGAATAGGATGGAAAAAACCCTAGTAATGGTAGATCTGAAGCTAGTATAAGGGAGTGACAGGGAGATGAAGAGGAAGAGAAAGAAGAAGAGCTCTTATCCCCTCCATAGAATGTGATCAAATTAGGGTTAAGGGTCTCCTCGCGGGCGCTCTCCTCGCGTCGTGGGCGCTCTCCTCGCGGGATGTGAGCGGAAGTAGGTGAAAAGATCACCTGAGGGCCCTCTCTGCGGTTTGGTTTCACTCAACTAGGGTTAAGGGCCCACGCAGGTAGTTAGGTAATAGGATATAATATAAGAGGGGCAAAATAGTCAATTCACCTTATTAACTAATCATGATTAAGTATTTTAACTGTGGTTAACTAAATTTCTCTAACAGACCCTAACGGCAGGAACATACTGCATACATTAGGACTTTTGTAGGGACAACTTATAAAAATTGAGTTTTGTAGGGATATATCTGCAATTCACTATGTTTGCAGGGACGTGTATGCAATTAACCCTTCGAGAAAATCTACTTTTATCGCAGATTGGCCTTTTATTACTTGATGTTTTTGCTTTTTAGAATTTTCTGGTGCTCTGTGTTGCATGATAAATGGGATGGTGCCATTGGGCATAACACATGGACTAGTGAGTTTTTGAAAAGAAACTCAAAAGGTTGGAGGGCTAAATTGTAATTTTTGCAAAATGTGAAAATAGAACACTTTGTGAATTGGCTATCATTTCATGTGAAAAATTTCGGAGTTTTGGTGAGTGGAGGGATTTAAATGTTGTGGACTCAGAGGGGATCATATGACTAAAATATTGTAGAGTTCGGAGTTAATTGTGCAAAATGGCATTGAGATAAATTCGTGAGAGAAAATTGGAATGGGGCCATTTCTGTAAATCACATGATATTTCTTGTACTATTTTGCGAGAAAATTGTTGAGAAAGGGCTTAGGTAAATTGTCGCTGGCTGTTAAGGCCTAAAGCAAGATTGCAACCATGAGGGGTCTTTATGTAATATGTAACTATACACATATATTATACATATATGTGTGTGTATATATGGGATAATTGCCAATATACTCCTCAAAACTTCAGAAATATCTCATTTACTCCTATTTTTTTTTTTCTTTTCAATATACCCCTCATATGTTCCTCCATTATTCCAAGATAGCCCATACAGTTACCACCCATTAAGTTAATTTGGTTAAACGTGAGTTAAATGTTTACCAGAGTTTTTAAAAAATCAAAATATCATTTTTGCCCTTAACTTAAGTGCAAATAAGAAATATTAGTGATGGTAGAAGAGTATATTTGAAATGACCAAAAATAAAAATACTTTTTGTGTCCCTAACTTAAGGGCAAATAAGAATAGTCGGAGATGGTAGAAGGGTATATTTAAAAGGGCAAAATAGTAATTTTATAGAGATAACAACTATTCCTAACAGTTCATTAATAGAATTTAACTTTAGAGGTATATTTAAAATAGGTTGGAACGTAAAAAGGGTATTGAATTTTCAATATTAGCCTTCTAAGAGGGGTAAATAAAAAAATCGAAAACTTTTCAAGGATATATAAGCAATTGTGTCACTTTCTGGGTTACAGCGGAAGCCCGGATTATGTCAACAGACCCGCCGCATGCACAAAAATATATACACCTTATAAATACGAAGCGTCAACAAAATTAACTAAAATCTAACAATAATAGGTATCAGAGAAAAATAAAACTATATACTATAGCAACACTGTAACAATTTACAATCATCATCACACCAGTCTTCAAAATGGTACAACATTTCTGACCACTCCAAGTATCAAAACATTGTACAGACTGCTCACTAATAGGTGGTCCAACTACACACACAATAATGGTAGGAGATGCTAACTATTTGCGATTCCTTTATCTTGATCAGTCGCTGGTGCTGAAGGCTCTAAAATAAAATATTAAATAAGAGGGTATGGGAACTATAATAAATAGTTTCCAGTGGGTACGATCGTCAACGCTGACGATCTACACCACTAGGTCCATAAGAGGCAGAAATAGTAAATACCGAGCAATATGAAGGAACAAGTACTCATATGATCAATAATTGCTGAAAATAACTGCTACTCTCATGCCTCTACAATATAGCTGGAATTGTAAATTATGTTTTGCATGAATCAATTAGAGACTAAATAAAATATTGCAATAATGCCCAATCATAGTGACCGACTCAACAGTGAGGTCTAGCCTGTGCCGTCTTGTGTCCAGCACCCACCTATAGTAGTCCGCTACCACGCAGGCTACTGTCTGGCCCATGCCATAATAATATCTCATAGCCCAACCTCTGGAGTGGTACTCGCGGGGCGCTACCCGAACCGAGTATAGTGTCACTGTCAAACTCAACATAACATGCAGACTGTGATCAAATGCGATGATCAAACAGATCATGATAATACTGTCGTAGTGTCCAAAATACAGTTATAGTTTCACACTATCTGTAATTGTCTATTGACCTTTAGAAAAATATCACATATATATGTCTCAATTTACTCTACTAGCAGATGTCAAACTATCACTATTATTTCAACTATGTCAACAGTTCATCTCACAGATTAAATAATATAATATGGATATAGAAATTAGTCCGTCAATTTTGACAATACGGAACCCACCTATAACGCAAATCTAAGGAAATGAACGGTAGACGGGATAGCAGCCACATCACTCTAAAATAGCTCGAAAATCCTTCGTCAAAATTACGCGAAATCCACTCCTAAAATGCATAAAAAAAAATCAGTTTCTAACTCTCAATTTTTACCAAAAATTTATCAAAAGAATCTAAATGAGAAATCATAATATTGTAATACTAACCGCGACGTCGAAATGCTAAAAAATACACGTGCGCGCACTCAACTCGCTCGCTCACTTGCCACGCTCGCTCGCTCGTAAGAACGAAACCAAGTTTTTCTTCCCTGTTAATTAATTTGTGCTCAAAACCTTCCTCTCTCTTTCTAAAACTTAGCAACAAAAAAATATGAAAGGATAAGGATGGGGAACAACACGTGGACTCCGCCGCTTAATAAAGCAAAATTGAGAACAAGTCCCTCTATAACTAAGTATTCAACTTTAGTCCTTTACAATATAAATCTTGAGTTTCAAAGTCCGTTTTTACGTCTATTTTGCGCAAAACGTCTCCAACTCAGTCAAACATAAATTTATATCGTAACCTTGCCAATTTACTAAGGTTCGATATATCACAAATTGCCCCATATATATATATATATATATATATATATATATATATAGAGAGAGAGAGAGAGAGAGAGAGAGAGAGAGAGAGAGAGAGAGAGAGAGAGAGAGAGAAAGAGAGAGAGAGAGTCCGACTAGGATATTATTGATAGCATAAGCGCTTGGTGCTACCGAGTTTTTTACTGTTAGAATTAATTCTTTGACTATTTTCACCCGTTAGATTAGATTATACTATTCAACCAACAACTTACTCAATCCTAGGGGGCCCCACATCATTGTAACTGTACGTTTCTTCATCCAATGGACGAAAACCTAATAGCACCGATAACTCTGTGTATTCTAGCCAAGTTCTACACACACACACACACCATATGTGTATACGTATAGTGCGTGGGATGCCCTAACCCTTGGCCGTACCCTTTTTCCCTCTTTTCTGCGCCACCGCGCTACCCGGCCTTGCCACTAGCGACCTCTTCGGCCGTAGGCAGATCCTGTGAAGGGATCTCTCTCTCTCTCTCACTCTTTCTCTCTCTCTCTCTCGGGCTATACATCCCGAGATGGCCGCCGCTGCCAACAATTGGCTGTCGTCGGCGACCCATATGTGTATACGTATAGTGCGTGGGATGCCCTAACCCTTGGCCGTACCCCTTTTTCCTCTCTTCTGCGCCACCGCGCTGCCCCGCCTTGCCACTAGCGACCTCTTCGGCCGTAGGAAGATCTTGTGAAGGGATCTCTCTCTCTCTCTTTCTCTCTCTCGGGCTATACATCCCGAGATGGCCGCCGCCGCCAACAATTGGCTGTCGTCGGCGACCCCTTCCTTTGTCCGTCTCTGCCCTTCTCGGATTTAGGGTTGTGGTGTGTGTTGGGGAGATCCTGTCACTACAAAAAAAATTTAATATAAGAACGTTTTTTAGACGACACTTAGGGAAAGCGTCTCCAAGCGTTTTTACAATATAGAAAATACCGACGCTTCAAAAAGCGTCGTCATATGATATCAAATAATTTATTAAATGATGATAAATTTTACTATTATTTTTAATTTTTCGACGCTTTAAAGCGTCAGGATTTCAACAATCCTGACATTTTAAAGCATCGGAATATATTTTACCGACGCTTGGTATAAGCGTCAATAAATGCATGGTGACTCTTCATTTGCTGACGCTTTGACCGACGCTTTCAAAAGTGACGTTGAAATATATTGGGACGCTTTTAAGCATTGTAAAATATAAAAAAGAGCGTCTTTAAATATAACATTTTTTGTAGTGTGTGAAGGGATCTCTCTCTCTCTCTCGGGCTACTCCATCCCGACTTGGAAAAATTCTAGAATGCACCGGGTATATTGGTGACGTGGCGTAACAAACAAATCAAATATCTCCTTTTAGAGATATATGTCCCATCATGATTATAAAATAATATTTTTATTGTACTTTTGTTTGAAAAGAAGAAATATGATTGGCTTGTTATTGATGATGTGGTGTAAGTGTGACAGTGTAGAATTCCTCCCCAACTTGGCCTCCGCCGCCAATAGTTGGCCGTCGCCGGCAACCCCTTCCTCTGACGGGACCTCTTGTCTGTCTCTGCCCTTCTTGGATTTAGGGTTGTGGTGCGTGTTGGGAGGGAGGGTTGGGGGGGTTGCGTGGGGGTTGGGGGATGTGGTGGTGAGAGAGAGAGAGAGAGAGAGAGAGAGAGGCGGTGGCTAATGGCAACTTAAACCACCTGCAAGGGAAAATAAATATATTTGCAGAAGAGGAGGCTAACGTGGGATCAGATGATACCCACGTTATTTTAGCTTTTGATTATACATGATATACATGTGTAAAAGTTGGATATTCACACAAATAACAGATCTCAACAAACTAACCAATCTTTCAACGTAAGACATGCGTTTAGGCTTGTGAAAAACTTTTACGTTAAAAACACATGCATGAGCTTATAAAGTTCAAGACAATAACTGAATGAGCAGCTCTGGGAACAGTCTTGTTCACCAGTAATCATTGCAAGAGCAAAACCCATCTTTAAAATGATGGAATCTATTTCGATCTCGAACGACAATCTCTCTCCCGTAAACCTTGGATATCAACTTAGTTGCTACATGGCAATCTGTACAAACTCTCAGGTTTTTCGACAACCGAATAGTAGCTCCGGCAGGAGAGTTTATAAGACCGAATGCAATGGCTAACTTCTCGCTGTGATGAGAAATCGATACTTCTTTCTCATCATCCTCAGCATCTAGTCTTGCATCAGCTACGTTGGGAATATACCCGGCCACCTTTATTTTTGCCATCATCTCCTCGACTTCATCATATATCTCCTTTGACTGGGGATGAGCACTGTCCTCCGCAAAGAACTCGAAGATTATTCCATCCAGCTCGATCAGACTACAACCCGGAATTTTCTCGATTCCCTTTTCCTTCATTAGGTTCCTCACCCTTACTGCATCCTCCCATCGACCCGCCGATGCATAAGTACTTGAGAGAAGTACATAGTCTCCGCTGTGCCTTGGTTCTAATCTAACAATTTGCTTCAAGCATTCTTCCGCAATTTCAACATTTTTGTGAATTTTACAGGAAGCCAGCAAGGTTCTCCACACAACAGCATTTGGCTCAATGGGCATGTTCTTGATAAACTGATAGGCCTCCTGGAGCAAACCAGCTCGACCAAGAATATCAACCAGGCAACCATAGTGCTCGATCCTAGGCTCGATACCAAAATCTCTACTCATGCTGTTGAAAAATTCCCGACCCTCTTTAACCAGACCTGCATGACTACAGGCTGAGAGAACTCCAACAAAGGTCACGTCGGTCGGCTCGAATTTAGCTTCGAGCATTGAAGAGAAGAGCAGAAGAGCGTCTTTTCCTTTCCCGTTACTTGCTAATCCACGTATGAGCACCGTCCATGTCCAAGCATTCCTTGTCCGCATTTCCGCAAAAGCTTCGGTCGCACTCTCAATGCATCCGCATTTTGCATAAAAATCTACGAGTGCAGTGCCAAGATTTACGGTTAAGTGCAATTGCTTCCTTTTTATGTAGGAATGGACCCATTTGCCGGTTTCTAGAGCTCCCAGAACAGCGCACGATGAAAGAACGCTAACCATTGTCACCTCATTCGGTTCCACTTTGGCAATCTGCATTTCATGGAAAAGAGCAAGAGCTTCTCGACACTGATCTGATTGCGTATAACCCGAAATCATTGCACTCCAAGCGACCACATCCCGATACGGCATTTCGTCGAACAACTCGCGTGCCCTTCCAACCTTCCCACATTTTGCGTACATGTCCACCAACGAAGTGACCAAATTCCGATTACTTTTCAACCTGTTTCTTTCCACGTACTCATCAATCCGCTCCCCCAGATCCAACGCCCCCAAGCGCCCGCACGCCGTCAGAACGCTGATCAAAGTGACGTCGTCGAAAGCCACTCGGAGCTCCGACATGTACCGGAACAGCTCGACCACCTCGCCCCAAGCCCCAGCTTTGAAGTAGCCGGCGAACATGGCGTTCCACGTGACGATTCCCCGATGGGGCATTCTGTCGAACAGGGCACGGGCGAGACCAACCTCTCCGCAGCTAGCATACATGTGAACCAAGCTGTTGCGCACGAACTCCTCGGAGCCCAGTCCGCATTTCAAGATACGGGCATGCACCATCCGGCCGTGGCGAACGGAGTTCATCCGCGAGCAGGCTTTGAGGATGCAGGAGAAGGTGTGGGGGTCGGGGGGCACCGAGCGGGCGAGCATGCGGAGGAAGAGGAGGAGGGCGTCGTCGGGGGAGCGGGAGCGGATGAAGGCGCGGACGAGGATGTTGTAGGACTGGGAGCGGAGGAGGTGGGCAGGGGAGCGGCGGAAGACGGCGAGGGCGTAGTCGAGGGCGTCGGGGACGACGAGGGCGGCAGACTCGAGGAGGTTCTCTATGGCGGAAGGGTCGGCGGCGGCGCAGCCGGTCTTGATGAGGCGGGCGTGAACCTGGCGCACGTCGCGCTGGCTCCTGCAGTGCTCCAGAAGGAGCGTTTTGGGGTCGGTGGCGTGGAGAGAGAGAGGCGGGATGGGGATGGAGTAGGCGGGAAGCGTCAGGGGTGCAGCAGCCATTTGCTCCTCCTGCTGGTTTACACTCTACCTACATTCGACTTGCAGTGCAGTGCCCCGTCTCCTGATCCTGATTGGCAAAATGGAAATATATACTTGGATAAATTAGGGGTGTTAACGAGCAGAACATGACGAGCCGGCTCACGAACTTGCTGACGAATAATAAATTAAATAAATTAGATTGAATATATATAAAAAATAAATTTATAAAATCTTACCTATTAAATTGTAATCTAATGAGTAAAATTTTACATAAAAATGAATCTTTTTATAATTTAGTTCGGATTTATTTATTTTTTGCTAAAAAAATTCAAAAATAATATATATTATATTATATATATAATATATATATATATATATATATATATTATATATTAAACATAAAATTATGTTTTCGACCTGTTATCGAGCGAACACGAGAGCGAGCTGACCCAGCTCGTGTTCGGTTTGTTTATTAAACGAGCTGAAAATTCAGCTCGCGTTCGGGCTCGCTTTACTAAACGAGCGGATTCCGATCTCGAGCTCATTTCGAGCCGAACACGAGCTGGCTTGCGAACAGCGAGCTGGATTGCCACCCCTACTCGAATTCAAGCGGCTAGCGTACATGTTGCGTGGCCCCGTAAGTAAAGCTGATCAAAATACTCATATATCTCAAACTCGATCAGGACCATATCCGAATCCTATCCAGACTGGATCTAGGCCCAGTAAAAAATATATAGTATACAGGGAAAAAAAAATTTATTAATTAAACTTTCGGATATGAATTCGAATATTTTACATACATATCCGACTTGGACCGGACACAAACATAACTTTTTAATGGGTAGAGTTCAGAATAAGACTTATAAATAAAGGGTCTCTATGTATTTTCATTTTGGTAAAATCTCTAGCTGCTCTGTTTGCTCCTTTCTTTTTTTTATTTTTCTTACTTACTTTTTTTGTTCGTGTTTTTTTTAACCTGTATATTCCTTGAATATTCTTCTCTAAATAGGGGTCCTTGTTTATTGCTGGAGTTAAAAAAAGGAGTTAAAATCTCTTTGCCTCTCCTATCAGTCTGGCCCTATCTGATCCCACCTTCTCCTCACCCACGCAGCTTGTCTCCCATGTCTCGTCTCACCAATTGATTCCTTTCCAATTCGACAAGCAGCTTACCTCCTGGACACACATGATATCCAAACTGTACAAAACATAAACCATAAGTACATCATCACCTCCCACAACTCTAAAAATATAAAATAAATATAACTATATGGACATGATTATAAACCAAATAATTATCTCCAAAGGGGTACTTCTCTAGCTCAACGACTGGCGTAGACGGAAATCTAGCTTGCGACTTCCTTATCTCGATCTGTGATGGCAGGAGGAATGGATGACTCTGCAAGAAAAAGTGATAACAACTAGCGTGAGAATTACTGTAAGATAGTCCTTAGTAGGTATTGTCACCGACGCCAACGGCCTACCCACTAAGTCTACAAAACTGAAAGGTAGAATAGGTAGATAAAAGACCAGAAGTAATAAAGCTGAAAAAAAATCTATAGCTACTATGCCACTACAGTACTAATGCTCAAGACACACTCCTACTGTATGAATGCCTCAACTAGCTATCACACTGACAATAACTATTTCAATCCAAGAGACTGCCACAAGGTCGGTCCAGCTTGTGCCAACCTACTACTATGCACCACTTGCGGGGGTAGCTGACGTAAGTAGGATGCCAAAAAGGGCTGCTGCGACATGAACACAGAAAAGGCCTCACTCCGGAGCGACACTCATGGGAGCTACCCAGTGGAGCAAAAGAGCGTACTCTGTTGAGCTCAAATCTGTCTCATGCAGGCTGAAGTCGATGCAAATAATTAAATAGATCAGAAAATCAAAGCTCACATGCCCCCGGCATAATCTGATGCAAAAGGTAAGGATCTGGGTCCATCATTAGTCCGGATGACACCCGACAATGCAGAATAGTCTAAACACTACTGTAAAAATTCACTCAGCATCTCAGCACGAGCGTAAATTCAACCTACACTAATCTGTATATTTGAAGCTCACTAACAATGTCAAAAAAGCGGTAAAAACAGCTCCCGAAGTTAATTCCTATCAATGGCAATTAACATGTTCAAATGTAGGTTTTCTCCTAAGTCAATACCCCAATTCAGCATTTAATAGATTTCTAAAAACAAGTATATCATGCTCAAAACTGCATATTTCATATATGAACATGCAAATCTATACATTTGAGCAAACAAGAGCAAAGTTTTAAGTGCCCGTCGGCACGGGCCGTCTCCACCGTGCCGTACCGTGCCAACAAAATGTCGGCACGATACAGACCCCGTGCCGATGGCACAGTTCAAAACTCTCTATTCTTTAAATTACTAAGTAATTTCCTTAATAAAGTTCAAAAAATGTGATAAAAAGATATAATAAATAGTTAGAATATTTTATTGCTAAAAAAAAAAATATTTTATGCTATTATGTGTCGACACACAAGAATTTTTTTGAACGGCACGCATCGGTACGGCTCGGCACGCACCATGCGGTACCGTGCCGGCAAGTTTCCAGCATGATCCCGTGCAACGACGCTTAAATCCTTGAACAAGCGGTTAATCAGGACAAGTATATGCATGCTGAATTTATTATACATTTAGGAGGAATTCCGATGGGTTCGGTAAACTTTACCTAGCGCGCTAATCCAATTATGGATCGAACTGAAACTCCACATGCACCTTCCCCTAGCTCCAAATAAGAGGGAAGTGAAGACGAACTCTGAAAATCCCTGCCGGAATTAACGAAATTAAAGGCCGAATAAAATTTCTAACGTAAGTCAATTATACATGCAGAATCGATTTCGGAATCAAATTTTACTTGACTCTGGGCCAATGTACCTTATAATTCAGCTAGGAGCAACACTGAATCAGCTACCAATAAGGTGTGGACCAGGTAGAATCCGTTAATAAAATCACAAGAAGGAATTGAAGTCAAGATTTCAAGAATTAGACTAAACTTCCCAAAAATTAGCCTATAACATTACTTGATCCCATTTCGTTAGTGAAAGCAATTTACTAACCTGAAAGTCAAATAAGGGCAGCTCCAAAACCAGCTAAGGATAAGGGAAAACCAGCCCAGATCCAAAAATCCTACTGCTGGAAGAAGTTGAATCTGAAATCACAAGCAAATCAAACAAGAATCAGAATTTCAGCCTGCTTCTCGAAAGAAGCTCAAATATAATCACTTTAACGAGAAATTTCAGCTCAAGTTGACTCCAAGCCTCAAAGAATTTGAAGTAACTCAGCTCAAGCCAGCAAGAATCCGGCTGTCAAGTTGGAAAAGTGGACAAGAATTAAGATCTTCTCAACCCGCTACCATACAATATTAACAAGTCCAAAATTCAGCATTTACTAAAATTAGCTCAATTGAAGGTCAAATTCTCGACAATTCGGCTAAATAACTTGCTCCCCCCTATTCCACACAATAAGGTAGATTAAGAGTAGGTTCAAATTTATCTGCTCAAAGCATCAAAATCCCGCAATTTTACCCTCAAGTTCAGTGCCTATTACTGGAATGCACTGCTGTAGTTGTTGCTGGACTGCATCTTGGTGCTGCCAATTCCTTGCTCCGCAAGGAACTCCAGTGAAAGATGAGGTTAGAGGGCAATTCATGAGCGATCTTTGACTCCTATACTACAAGAAAAATTCATAATTCACCACGAAATTCTATCACAACTAAGAAATAGAGGTCAAGAATTCAGTTTCGACGTAAAAACTATTTTTCGGTTTTCGACCTCAATTAAAATTAAAATTCTCACTCATCTTACCTCTAAATTGGTCCAAACAAGATTCTAAACACAAGAGGATGAAGTCAAGATCACTACCAACCCTTCTAAAGCTCAGCTCCTAGAAGAAAATGAAACGGATTTTATCAAAATCCAAAGTTGGTCTAATTCAGTCCAAAGATCAGCATTATGCACCATCCTTAATCAGCATCCAAATTAAAGCTACTAACTTGCAAATCCGGCTGAAGGTACAAGGTGATTCCCAACTTCCCTCTACACAACTACATACTATGAATTTCGAAATCGGAGCATCGAAACTCATCCAATTGTTTCCCCCTCTCCTGCTCGTCTTGCTGCCATCCTGCAGCAAGGTTTCTGGCAGCCTAGCTGCTGCAGGTAGGTGAATTAGGTGCCCAGCAGCAGCCCTTCTATAGATTCCTGTCAAAAAGGGTGAAGAAAAAGTGAAGAACAATAAGAAGTAGGCTAGCAACTCCCTGCATTGCCCAAATCACTGCTGCAGTGGCCAACAATCCCTCACATACTGCTGCTGTTGCTGAACCCCCAGCTGAGGTTGGCTGGCTGCTAAGCTACTGTTGCTATTGAGCAGGGAACCAACCAGCAGAAGGGCAATAGGAAGAAGGAAGTAGAGAGTGTTCTAGATTCACATTTTGTACCTTATCTTGACAAAATCCAAATTCTCACCTATACTTCTTAGCCAAAAAGGTTGAGGCTAGGTTAAAGGATACAAGCTGAATTTCAATAATTGCTCACTTAGGTTGAATGAATCCTCAACTAAAATTAAAAAAAAAAAATTACCTTAACTAACCTTCACTTCAGCTCAAACCTGACCTCCACAAGTAGTGGCTGAGGTTAAGCGCACTCCCCAACTTCAAAAAGTTCAGCTACAGAGGGGAATTAGAACAATTCTATCAAACTCCAAAGTTAGTAAAAAGATTCTGTTGTGCCCACTAATTCCAGAAATTGAACACTACTTACTCGGAATTTAGCTTGATTATGTTGGAATCCGGTACTCGCCCCGGTACCAGATTTTGAGAATCCGCAACCCGCTCCGATACCGCTGTGGATCCGGTATCGATTGTTGGGATTCCGCAACGGAAGTGTCGACTCGAGTTTTTACCATAAACCCGTATCTTCAGCAAAAGCTGATACAATCACAAAAGAGAGAAAAAATCAAAATAAAAAAATATGCGGGTAAAATAAGATTCACACCTGAATCTTCTTCTGCAACTGAGTAGCTACAACCCGAGCCCTCTTTTTGAATCTTTTTTATCCTTTTCTCGTCTTTTATAAACCTAAAAGACAACTCTCTTTCTCTCTCACATGCACCTGTGCACTAGGTGCATACAACCGGCCAACTCTCTCTCTCTCTCTCTCTCATACAACCCACCAAAGAGCTTAAGCTTTTTTGCCGTACTCGCACTCCAAAAGCACCCCACATAGTGCTTATATAATGCTTATAATAAGAGCATGTTTGGTTGCTCGACAGTCGGCGAAGTGGCAAAAGTTACTTTTATAAAAGTGACTTTTACAAAAGTGACTTTTCAGTTCAATTGTTTAGTTGCTATAAAGTAAAAAAATTAAAACAATAATTTTATAATTTTTTTATTATTAAATATATAAAGAGGTGAAAATATAAACAAACGACTTATACTTGCAATTTAAATTAAAAATTTAAATTTAAATTAATATTTAGAACTCAAGTTATATTTTATATTTTAAATTTAAGCTTAAATCTGAGTTGAATTTATAATTAAAATTTAAGACATAAATTTAATTTATAATTTGAATTTAAAATTTAAGTTATAACTTATAACTGAAATTAAATTTTAAAATAAAAGTTCAACACAAAATTTAGAACATTTATTCAAATTTGAATTTATAATTTGAATCATATATTAATTTACTCTTTGATCTTAAATTTTGAATTCAAATATGAATTCACAATTTAAATTAATATTAAATTAAAATTAAAATATGAGTTTAAATCACAATTCGAATTGAACATTTGAATTCATAATTTGAATTCAAATTCAGATTGAAACTCATTATTGAAATTAAATATAAATAGCAAATTTAAATTTGAATTTGAATTTGAACTTGAAAATTTAAATTTTAAATTCAAATTTCAGTCAATAATTTGAATTTATAGTTGGAACAATTTGAAGTCAAATTTCAAATTGAAGTTCTTAAGTAAAAATAATTTGATTAAAATTTAAAATTTAAAATTTAAATTTAAATTCAAGAGTTCAAATTTAAATAAAAATAAATTTTTAAATTTTAAATATAAATATAAAGTCATAAATTTGAATTTTAAATTTTATTTTAAATTTTAATTTACAAATAAAATTCAAAATATGATCATAATTTTAATTCAAATTTAAAGTGAAATTGAACTTTAAAAATAAATTTAAGTATTAAAGATAAGACCAAATATTACCTTTTAGATAAGCTCTCCACTTTCGGTGACTTACGTATTTTTTTAGCCTAAGTCTAAAAAGTGAGATTTAGTTATAACTCAATTTATCCGTCTACTTTCGTAAAGTGACTTTCACATTCACTTTTGTAAACCAAATAACCGATAAAACGTCACTTTCTAAAAGTACCATTTTTGATGTTACACTTTCGGCGAACCAAACATGCCCTAAAATGTACCCAAATTCTAGTATATTTAGAATTTCTACTCTAATAAATATTTAAATCTATATTTAGTTTATCTTCAATAAATTTAAATATTTATCCTAATCTAGTTGAATTTATACTCTAATTAATATTTAAATCTTAATTTATCTTCAACAGGTTTAAATATTAATTCTTATCCAACTAGAATTAATCTACAAATCTAATCAAATCCTAAAAAATTAAACCACTCCTTACTTTCTCCTCTTCTAAGTACAACCCTAGCAACTACTCCAGCAACTAGAAGCATCAACAGGCTTAGAATTTTCGAAAATTCCTTGCCTCAACTTGTGCTGGTTCCTGGTGCAGCCGCTGTCCAATGCTGCTAGATTCGGGTTGGGGTTTTCGGGTTCGGGTTCGGATTTCGGATTTTTGGTCGGGTTCGGATTTGGATATGAATTGTTAAAATCCGTCGGATTCGGATTCGGATTTCGAATTTAGAGTCGGGTTCGGGTTTTTAAAAACCCGCCCCGAATGGGACCCATTGACATCCCTAGTCACATTTCAAAATTATTTGGAATTAAAAAGAGGTAAAACATGCGCTTAACTCTCCTAAACTCTTGGATCTAGCCACCACCCAAAATGTTTAAGCCGTCTTAAAAGTTTAGCCATTTTATATCATATATATAGAACTATTTTGGATCTCACATAAAAAGTGCAGGTACTTTCAACTGCAGTTACACACACAATAGACACACTCCCTGAGAAACCAAACATACAAAAGACATGGAGAGATATATAGAGAAGAGAGAAGAGGTGTCGACGACGACGACGACAGGTTGCTGGTTGATCTAGGAGAATTCACCTGTTCACGAGAACAGCTGACTGTCGACGACAACTCGAGCTTTACCTAAATCAAAGCCAGCTTCTTGCGGTGATCTCGCGACGACAGTCTCCTACTGTCTGCGGGAGCGATGCTTGCTCCCCCGGCTCTCCATCTGTGCCGGACTGAACTGGCGCTCTTCGTACTTCCTCGTATGATACCGGTTCTGCTCCACCACCTCCTCGCCTTTCGAGTCCTTGTACGTCCTCGTCGACGCCCCTCTCTTCTCGTAAGCCTTCCTCGATCGCTGCAACACGTGGTGGCTCTTCATATGCCAATCCTCAGCGGCCGTCGTGGAGTTGTCGACGTCGAAACCCGATTCGCCAAGTTTCAAAATGTTGAAACATATTATACAAAAAACTAAAATTTCAAGATACATATTCAAACACAGCAGTAAGCATTCATGTCATATAACAGCTGCATCCAAATATGAAAAGTATAAACTCAAATAGTTAAAAACAATAATACAATTTTCAAATGCCTAATACAAAATTTTTAATTTTTTTTTTAAAATGATAGTTCCATTGCCCAACAACCCATACAAACTAAGAGATTTAAGTTAAATAATGAGAAAAAAGATACATAGATATTAAGAATCTAAGAAAGTAAGAAACCAATATCAAATTTTTTTGGGAAAAACTTCAAAAACCCACCATGTGGTTTCTTAGTTTCTCACTTTGCCCCCCTGTAGTTTAAAATGTATCAATTTGCCCCCCTGTGGTTTCTTTTTTCTTTTTTTCTTATCAATTTCATTATTTTTTTTCTTAAATCAGTGATAAAGTTAAAATTAAAGGGTACTAAAGTGAATATTTGATAAATCTAGATGGGTATCTGAAGTTTTTTGTATATAATTTAATAAAATATTAACGAAAAAGTTATCGAAAAGATAAAAACGAAACCACAAGGGGGGGCAATTTGATACATTTTAAACCACAGGGGGGCAAAGTGAGAAACTATGAAACCACGGGAGGGTTTTTGAAGTTTTCCGTTTTTTTTTAAAAAATTATTCTTACTTTTTTTTTTCTTTTAGATTTGAGTTTGTGATTTTTGGGAAGGAAGCAACAAGCCAAAGAAGCCAACAAGAGGATGGCCACCTTCTTGGCCTCCGGAGGAAAGGGGGGGAATTAACACGGAGGTAAAAGCACCCCCTCTTTTGAGGCTTTTACTATTAGGGTTTGGGAAGATTTTGACTATTAGAATTTGGGTTATAAAAATGAGAGTATTTTTTTTTTTGGCCTTTATATTCAGATTTAATGGTTTGAATTTTTTTTATATATTACATTATATTAAATTTGTTCAGGTTTGGGTCGGGTTCGGGTTCGGGTTCGGGTCGAGTTCGGATTTTTTTTAAAATATTCATATCCAAATCCGAATCCATCGGATTTTTTGTTTTAATATCCAAATCCATATCCGCTTACATCGGATAAAATCCGTTTAGTTCGGATTCGGATAAAATTCAGATATCCGTATCCATTAACATCCCTACATGTGACTGCATACTATTGCTATCTAATTCCAAATAATTTTGGACATTAAAGTGTTAAATAATACGAAATAATTGTTATTCTCTAAGACTTGAACTCAAGACCTTCTGTTCTGATACCATATTAAACAACCGTTATACTCTTAAAAAACATAAGACGGTAAAAAATGGTATTTAAATATTTTTATAGTTAACATAAAGCTATTTACATGGCTACCATTTAGAAACCTGCAATAATAGGCAAACATTACTCTTTCCTAAAATATGCATTTGTGAACTTGTGCAAAATTAGCAGCTTGTTTTACTTGTACCAAGGAGACGAATTAGTAAATTACATAAACAAAAGGGTTACATTAGAAAAAAATAAAATACGCTCTCATCCAGTGTTTAAAGACAAAGTTGGATTTAGAAGGCAATTTCAGTGGATATTATCTAATCCACTCCTCCTCTTGCATTTATTAGAGAATACGATAGCATGAAGTTCGGATTTTAAACTATACACAGTTTTTCACCAATGAATTTGCATGCCGATGGATCAAACTAAGCCAGAAAAGCAATTATACTATATCTATTTCTCATATTGATTTTCAATATTCTGACTTTTTTATTTTTCAAAGAATCTACTATGCGCAGAATCTTTGTTTGGTAAGAAAAAGGCGTTGAAAAAAAGCGATAAAAACATACAAAACTTAATTGAATTATGGAATATTTTGAATCAGCGATCGAATCTTTCAAAATATTAATTCTACTATCTAATCTTTCAATCTGTTTGATTTTAGTCGGTCAATGATACTTTGACTTTAAAATTTAAGCTAATCATTTACTTCAGCAAATTTATAGTCGCAAGAATTTGATGGAGTATACTAATTGAACTTGTAAAAATAAACGGTGCAATCAAACTTTGAAGTCAAAATACTGTTGACTGATCCAAACAAACAAATTGAAAGTTTGGGAGGTAAAATCAAAATACTGAAATCACAGGGTACGAAAGTGATCCATTTTAAACCATACAGTACTAAAGAGAGAAAGTGCAAAACCACATGGGTGGTATTTGAAGTTTTTCCATAAATTTTTATTTTGATACCAAATTAAACACTAGATAAAATTGCAATCTTATTTTAATTATTCAAAAACGATGAGGGGATTGGCTAAAATTAATTGTAGGGCTTAGGGTTAAAAGTTCAGTAAGTACCAAATATGCATCAAAGAGAGTAATTAACTATAATTTAAACAAATTAAGATTCAAACACTACAATAGAATTAGGTTATAGACACATTTTTAGAACACTTTTGTGTAAGTGTTCCATTTATGCCAAAAATTTTTTAAAAAATCTACTAACGCCTAAATAAAAAGCTCCATCCAACCAAAAATAAAAAGTCCCTCTACGCACTCAATCAATCCCACCCGGCTCACTCAGCCCGATTACAAATAGAAAAGAAAAAAAAAAAGGAAAAAGTTGATCACCATCTCCCCTTCTCCCTTTCCGCCGACGCAGCCAACGAGGTAGGGTTCCGGCGGCTGGAGTTCGGCCGCGAGGATCTCGTAGGGACCATAGAGAGCTATAATCGCTATGTGTCTCTCTACCACAGATCGCTGGAGGAGTGGGTGCCAAATATCGAGGTGGCCCCACATATAGCGACCCCACATATAGTGACCCCACATATAGCAACACTTTTAAAAAATGTGGGTAATTTAGCCGGTAACACTTTTTTTGACATGTACCGACATTTAAAAGTATCATTACACACCGTTTTTGTTGTAGTGAGAATTTAAATGCACGTAAAAGAACATCTATTTAAATTGAAGAACTTATATTTTCAGAAATATGGAGGCCTTTGTGTTTATAAGTTGTTTTCGCTAATAGAAGATCCAATTCAACGATCCGTTCCATAAAACATGACCTACTATGTTAGAATTATTTAGAAATCAAATTTTATAATATTTTGACTTTATTTACCTAGTGAACAAGTAGCTTCAAAATGAACGACTAAAAATAAATGTCCTATAAAAAACAGTGATAAAAGACTTAAATTTCAAATCGGAAGTATTAATCTTACTCTCAATTATAAATAAAAATTTTTTATTAAAATTTCACCCAATTTGTATTGTTCTATACCGTTGAACTTATAAACATGCCACATCGATCATTAAAATAGTTATTTTTGAAACCCTTTCATTACTTGATAAATAATATTGAAAAATTATAAAATTTAATTTCTAAATAGTTGTAATAGCATAAATTATGCCTAGCAGAACCAATCATCGAATTGGATATTCTAATCATCGAAATCAAATTACAAGCACGGAAACTTCCATACATTCGAAAGCACGAGAGACATACTTTTATATATAGAGAGTTGAGCTGGAATGCTCTCTCAGTAGCAAATAAGTTCCGTTGCTACCGATTTATTTTCGATGATGATATAGCTTCTAAATCAACGAGTGGGATCGTTGAATATGATGTAGACTATTTAAACTATTCGAAAATTAAATTTCAATATTTTCAACATTATTGACCTAATTATAAAAAAATTTCAAAATTTGTAATTTTAATGGTTCATATTTATAAGTTGTTTTCGATTATTAATTTCAATGCATCAATCCTATTTGCGCCCACAAGTAACTGAAGAACCAACCAGGAATATGGAGAAATTAACATTGCATTCATAAAAATTTGGCTTGTAAACCATGAAAGTTATGGCAATAGTTAAATAAGGATTGGGTAGTTTCTTCTCCTGATGAACCAAAGTGACATCCATATATATTTTTTTCCCTAACCACTCTAATTATATCAGCATCTTATCAACTCCCAGTTAATATACACCAGTCAATAATGGTCCACTTACAATAAAATGGAAAATAAGTCTACGTCAATCCTCAAATCATTTACCAAAACTAATTAACCAAGCAACTCCCTCATTAATGTTTTACTACATATTTGAGCCTCGTAAGTAATCAATCCTATATATACAGATACAAAGCGAGATCGAGATAGAGGAGGGAGAAGAGAGGGAGCGAATAATTGAAATGGGGTGGTTCGCCGCCTTCGTCGCAGATGTCCTCTACAACGTATTTAGCGGAGGCGAAAAACAACCTGAGTACTCTTTCTATGGATACAGCGACGTCCATCCGAGGCAAATCCAATACGCGCCGAGCCCGAAGAGCAGCAACAGATACAGCAGCGAGGAGAAGCGGAGGGACGAGAAACGCGTGAGCAGCAAGGTCGACTACTCCAAGACGGTCGTTGAGGATTGGCACATGAAGAGCCCCCACGTGTTGCAGCGGAGAACGGCTTACGAGGAGAGAGGGGTGGCGACGAGGACGTACAAGAACTCGAAAGGCAAGGACGTGGTGGAGCAGAAGCAGTACCGCGTGAAGAAGTACGAAGAGCACCAGCGGAGTCCGGCGCGGACGGGGAGCCGGCGGGGGAGCAAGCATCGCTCTCGCGGACAGCACGAGATTGCGTCGGCGTCGCGAGATCACCGCAAGTAGGCGCTGATTTACGTAAAAGATCGAGTCGACAGTCAGCTGCATGTTCTCGTGAACGTGTGGATCAGTCAGCCTAGCCTATTGTTATTGTCAACATATCTCTTCTCCATCTCTCCATGTCTTATGTATGTTTGGTTTCTCAGAGAGTTTGTTGTGTGTGTAGCTGCAGTTGAAACTAAGTTAATTCGTCGTAATATTATGCTTGCATGGCCTTGTTATGCGTAATTGAAGGACATCAGCATTGGTAAACACCAGCAATGTACCCGCGCTTTGCTGCGAATACGATAGCTAGCTATGTTCTTCATAAAATTTATAAAATATAGTATATATTTCTATTAAATATATTATATTAAATACATATTTGTATCAATATCTGATTCCAAAATATAAAATTTTGTTACATATATATTTTGTCTCTAGGTATTTGATATATCCCATTTAGATTCTTGGGGTTCCGGTAAACTTTTAAAATTTGCTGAAGCAAAAAAAAAAAAAAAAAGTTTGTAATATACTTATTTTTAGACCAGTTTGTCCACAAGATACATATCCTCTTTTTGTGTTTTTTTTTAAATTCATATTCTTCTAACTTCATATCCTCTTTTTGTGTTTTTTTTTAATTGTTATTTTTCTAATTTTATTGGGATCATTTTTGTCGATTCATGAAAGCAATATCGAGAATTAAAAATATTATGATAAAATAAAAGGTAGTTATTCGATTCGTAAGTTTTTAATTTACCGACTTTATAATTATTTTTAGAATTTATGAACATATATTTAACTTTGTAAGAAAATTTTTAATTTTAGCATAATTAAGCACCAACGTGAAGAAATTAGATATAATTTGTTCTAAAATTTTGGACTTTCAATAGATAAATGACAAAGAATAGAGGAGTGAGGATCAAAATGGCAACCTGAGATGGGGGGTGAATTAGGTTTCTAAAATAAAAATCCAAATAATCAAGCAAATTAAAAAACCGATGCAAATAAAAGAAATGCAAACTCGAAAGGCACACGATCAATTTGTTTCGAGGTTCGGCACTTTGCCTACGTCCCCGCCAACTTCTCAACACTCGAGAATGTTGGATCTCCACTAGATGATGCTTTTGCGGGCAAGCACCAAGCCTTCACATCAACTCCTTCTTTCAAGCTTCAAGAGTTTGCTTTTCTCTCTTTTTACAAGATTAAATCTCACTACAAGTTTCACTCAAGTTTAGAGAGAGGATTGAGAGCTAAGAGTATTAAGATCACTGAAGTTTTTATGCTCAAATGAACTATCAAGTTGCTGTAGAGTGAGGCCTCAATACCATCTATTTATAGCCTCGGACAGATCTGTCAGTTGTACTTTCGGGCGCCCACAAACTGTTTCCGGGCGCCCAGAAGTTTGTGCACGCCAGCTGCTTGTCGGACCACGTGGGCCGCTTTTCTTGACTTTGTATGTTTGGGCCGTCAAAAATTTGTGGGCGCCCAGATCTCGAGGAACAGCTTTTCTGACACGCGCAGCTTTTCTTGACTTCGTAAGTTCTAGGCCGTCAAAAGTTGTGGGCGCACAGAACACGAGGAACCGCTTTCCTGACACGCGCCGCTTCCTCTGGATTTGGGCCATCAGAAAATGTGGGCGCCCAGATCTCGAGGGACAACTTTTCTGACATGCGCCATTTTTCTGGATTCGAGCCATCAAAAGTTGTGGGTGCCCAGATCTCGTGCTGACTTTCTTGCCAGACAGCCCAGATTGCGTGCGCCGCTGCTTCCGTAAAATCTGGGCGCCCAGATTTCGCGCCGCCTGTTGTCGCAACCTGTCAAGTCAAATAGTCTTGGTGTTTCTGGATCACCCGAACAGCAAACAGGCAGGATCCAAAAGGTCTCAAAAGATTCGGATCAACTTTCGGGCGCCCAGAACAGGGTCCAGAAATTGCAACTTTACAGAACACAGAATTTGAGCAATTTTTGAATATTTAAAAGTCCTTTTCACCTAATCATAAATTTAGAAATTTGTTTAAGTGATCTATAAGGTGATAAGATAAATAGTTTAAACTTAACTCAAAGTTTCTCACTCTAATCATAAGCATAATATTAATCAATTAAGAATGGAGAGAGTGAGTTTGTCTATTTGACAAAAGAAGCAATACACAGCTTTCAACGCAGGTGAACTGGTGCCAGAATATTGCCCATCTTAAATCTTTTTGAAGATAAAGATCTAAAACAACAAGACTCAAGATAAAAAAGGTAGTCCAATAATCGTGATTATTGTTACATCAAAACAATAGATCGATTAGGCCACATGGCCCAACAATCTCACCCTTTTTTGATGATCGACAAACTAATTGATATAATATCCAATGAAGAGAGTAAAAAGTAGAACCCACTTATATACATATATTTAACATGCATAAATACAATCATAGGCATAATATATATCAAAATAAAAAACAAGTAGGCAAATGTCAAATAAAGAAAAACGGAGATTAACATAAAAAACCATAACATAATAAACCACAAGCAATTAAAAGAGCATAACTAAACCATAACATATATACAAATCAGCATAGCAATCTCCCCCCATACATCACAAAAAAAATCATAAAAGTGGTAAACATAAGTAAATCACATCATCATCGTCATCCTCTTCATCCGTCCTCAAAAAAAAAAATGATCCGTAGGCAACAAAAAAAATAGTGAGGAAGGATGGTCGAAAAAACAAAAATGGGGTCCATACGCGCATAAAAGGCACTCGAAGGTCCAAAGAGGATCATGATGGCCCCCCCCTTTTAAAAAAAAAAAACAAAAAACAAATGTGCATATGTTCTTCCATCCTAACATGTCTAGTAAAAATCTGATTGAAATCCATAGGAGGAGTAGCATAGGCGGAGGGCATAGCAGGGGTGGCTCAAAGGGTTGGAGGAGATGCTCGTGGCGGCGGCCAACCGTGGAGAAGGTGCTCGAAGGGGCGGCTCACTAAGGTAAGGATCATCTCGGCCGTCGTCAATGGTCATCGACCATGCCGCAGGCGAAATCAATCACAATGTTTCTACCCAAAGGCCATGACGATGTTTTCTGAAGCCAGAGGGAGGAAAGTGGCTGTAGACAATGGCAGTGGGGTACTTCATTCGGCCTTACTCCAAAAAGATTAAAATGCATGAACTCAAGAACAGCGGTGAGCAAGAGCAATGGAAGTAAAAAAAAATGATCGGCGACGGCCATGTGCGAATAAGATATCCAAAATTACCCGATCCCACAAATAAAAGTAAGAAAAATATCCATTTTTTGAACCAGCCGTGTGGATGAACCGTAAAAACGCGAGGAAGAACTACTTTATATATGCAAAAAAGTGGGCGAGGCGGTGAGGAAAGGAAAGATGAGAGCAATCTTCTCGGGAAATAGATTCTTCACAAAGAAAATGATTGCGGAGTTGCGCCTAAGAAAATGCAGGAAGTTCCAAGTGTTGGTTTGGTAATAGCAAACCCCGTCATTAGGAATGTTCAAAACAGTGTGAAGAAGGATAGGAGTGATGGCAAAAACACGTCCCCGAAAGTGGGAAGTAATAGTAGTATATTCGGAATTAAAAGTGGCATTTGCATAAAAAGTCCTAATTAGATCTGGATAAAATGGTCGCGAATTTTGAACAAAGAAATCCCATCCAACTTGTGTGAGTTTATCCAAAAGTTCATAGCAATCAAAATTGAGATAATGAATATTACGGCAAGGTTGAACGGGACGACCTAAAAGATATTTATCTTGAGCCTCTCTAGATACAAAATTAAAAGCATCAAAATCCTAATTTTGATCATATCTATGTGAGGGAGATTCTCTTCTAGATGCATTTTTAGTTCTAGGCATTTTTTTTTTTTTGTGTTTAATAATCTGAAAGCTAGGGTTAGAAGAAAAAAAATTTTAAAATACAAGATCTAGGATGCAATGGTAAAGATCATGGCAGAAGAACAGATTATGTTGCATAAGAAATTAGAAAAAAATTTGGGGTTGACAGCAAAAAAAAAAAAAAGGAACTAGGGTTTTATGCAAAATAAAAAAAAATGAGCAAGATGGAAGATTAGTGACAAGGTGCTTAGATCTAAGAGAAATAAGGTAGATGACAAAGATTAAGGTGCACAAATGACAAGAAATCACTGATTGAGGAGAATGTGAGAGGAGATCTGAGTGCTGGAGAGGATTTGGGCGGTTCTGATGAGGTCTGGGCGCAAGATCTGGGCGACCGGACGGAGAGGAGGAAGAAGAGGAGAAGAAATATGGAAAATGGGGCTTGTCGGGCTGCTGGGGACGACAAGGGGGCCCGCTAGCGGGTTTCGGGCGCTCGTGCGGGTCGGCGAGGTCGCCCGGATCTACAACCCGGAACCCGCCAGGGCGGTCAAACCGGCGCGGCGGTCAAAGCGGGCGCGTGTGCGGGTCGGATCGGTCGCCCGGATCCGGAACGCGGTAACCCGCCAGCACGGTCAAACCGGCAAGGCGGTCAAAGCGGTTTTTCAGGTGCGGGTGCGAACCGAGTGGTCGCCCGGATCCGAAGCCCGTTAACCCGTTAGATCGGTCAGACGGGGCACCGTGGTCAACGCATGTTTCGAACGCCCGGAAATTTTCGGGCGACCGGAAATTTTCGTCCGGAATTTTGCAAAACGAAAAGGTGTATTCAAAAATAAAATTGCAAGGCAAACATAACAGTCAATCAAAAAGAGAAAATCAAGCAGATAAATCAATCATTCCTAATTCTCTTCTAAGTTGAGTGAACCTATCCTCACCAAGTGGTTTAGTAAAAATATCCGCTAATTGATTACAAGTGTCCAAAAATTCTATAGTGACATCTTCTTTTTGAATATGATCTCTAATAAAATGATGTCGAATTTCAATGTGTTTAGTTCTAGAATGTTGAATAGGATTTTTAGATATGTTGATGGCACTAGTATTATCACATTTGATTGGAACTTGTTTTTGATGTACTCCAAAGTCCTCAAGGGTTTGTTTCATCCATAAAACTTGTGCACAACAACAACCTGCCGCGATGTACTCGGCTTCGGCGGTTGAAAGTGCAACCGAATTTTGCTTTTTCGAAAACCATGAGACTAAGGAGTGACCAAGAAATTGACAAGTCCCACTCGTACTTTTCCGATCAACTTTGCATCCGGCAAAGTCAGCATCTGAAAAGCCAATGAGATTAAAATTAGTGCCCTTGGGATACCATAACCCTAAGTTGAGAGTCCCTTTAACATATCTAAGAATTCTCTTTACAGCCACTAAGTGTGACTCCTTAGGTTGAGCTTGAAACCGAGTACACAAGCAAACACTAAACATAATGTCCAGCCGACTTGCGGTAAGATAAAGTAAACTGCCAATCATACCTCGGTAGAGTTTGATATCAACATCCTTGCCTTTTTCATCCTTGTCAAGTTTAGTTGAGGCACTCATTGGAGTGTTCGTCTCTTTTGAGCTTTCCAAGCCAAATCTTTTGATTAGGTCTTTTGCATACTTGGCTTGATTGATGAATATTCCATCTTTCATTTGTTTAACTTGGAGTCCAAGGAAGATGAGAGCTCGCCCATCATGCTCATTTCAAACTCATTTTGCATTAGCTTAGAGAATTATTTACAGAGAGATTCATTAGTAGCACCAAATATAATATCATCCACATAAATTTGTACAATGAGAAAATCTTTATCCTTAATTTTGATAAATAATGTGGTGTCAACTTTTCCTCTTGAAAAATTATTTGAAGTAAGAAAAGTGCTAAGTCTTTCATTCCAGGCTCTAGGAGCTTGTTTTAAACCGTAAAGTGCCTTTGAAAGCTTAAAAACGTGATCCGAAAAGTTATGTTTTTCAAAACCGGGTGGTTGCTCAACACAAACTTCTTCGGAAATATATCCATTTAAGAAAGCACTTTTTACATCCATTTGAAATAATTTGAAATTCATATAAGAAGCAAATGCTAGAAGAATTCGAATAGCTTCAAGTCTAGCAACCGGTGCAAATGTTTCATCAAAATCAATTCCTTCAATTTGGTTGAAACCTTGGGCCATTAGTCTAGCCTTGTTTTGAACCACAACACCTGATTCATCTCGCTTGTTTCGGAAGACCCATTTAGTGCCAATAACGGTATCATCACTTGGTCTTTCCACAAGCGTCCAAACTTGGTTCCTCTCAAATTGGTTAAGTTCTTCTTGCATCGCAATAAGCTAATTTTCATCATTGCTAGCTTCAACAAAATTTTTAGGTTCAATTTGAGATATGAAAGCCAAGTGGTCACAAAGTAATCTAAGAGAGAATCTTGTTTTGACTTTTTGACTTGGATCTCCAATGATGGAGTCCTTGGGATGATAAGTGGCGAATTTCCACACTTTAGGTAAGGGAGTGGGTTCAACCTCTTTAGAGATTAACTCCTCACTTTTCTTAGATGGTTCAACTTCTTGGGGTGTGGAGTTTATATTTAGCTTCTCAAAGTCAAGAAGATCATCTTCATAAGAAAGATCCTTTCCCTTATATTCTTCTAATCTCTACCTCCAATTGTTGAATTTTAAAAGTTGAAGTTTAGGATGAAATTATGAACTTTTACTCCTGAGAAATGAGTGCTTTCTCGAATTTGTTCGATTACTCTGTACAACATCAGAGTAAGCACTTTTACTTCGTAATTTCTTCTTTTAACTTCTAGATTTAAAATTCGGTTAAGAAGTAATACTGTTTGTTGAACTTTTTGAAGTTCAACTTTTGGTTGTTGAGTTTCAATCGAATCCACTTTGATTCTTTTGAGAACTCTTTAAACAACCTCCTTGGTTCATAGATTTATACTACGAACCTTTAGTTCAACATTTGAAGTTTTTCAAACCCTATCCAATACAAGGATTAGGTTTGTTACAATTCAACTGTTTTCGATTCTCTTTCTATGAACAATTTTCATGTCGAGTTTTGGGTTGAAACGTAACGAGGATAACATTATAATTTCCTGTAGTATATAGGAGAACGTTTATATTCTTCTTAGGATTTGAATTGGTTTAAACCCAACACTTTCCAAATAGATTGTGTTTTCCTGGGTTAAAGTGAACCCATGGTTTCAATTTTTGAACTAAACAAAAACATCCACACAGAGGTTAGTTTTCCACGTTCACTGTTTACCATGAATCTATCGCCTACGAGTTCTGTGTACTGAACCCTAGTTTGGTTCAAATTTAGTTAACTTTACTTTCTACCTCCTAAACAGTGGAAACCTCTGTTGTGATCTCCTTTCTAGTAACCTTAGCCGTGTTAGCCACTACTTTTCCAATTGTAAAGGTTACAAGAAAATCAACTACCGGAATTTGTATTAAATGATTCATAATCAGTTAATACACTATTTCCGATAAAACATTTTAAACTTCGTAGAGTAACATCGTAGGAACTAGGAAGATGTTTACTCCATCGAAAATACCCAAAATCTAGGTTCTTACAAATATGGCAACTAAATCCGTTTGAGAGTGTACTTCCACTTTTTACAAAAAGTCAAGTTTGATTGCTTAGAACCGAAACCGTATCTTCTAATCGTGTACGATTATACCTGAGAGAAAGATTTGAAAGGTTTTCTTTTGAACACTTTCCTAATGGATTTTATCTGATACGGTTTCCACTCCAAACATTACGAACACGAGTTCGATTCGTTCATTTTAGTAGAAAATTTGGGTTTTTACAACAGAGTTGTTGATCCGGAAATCTCAATTAAGTATACCTAGAGAAACCTGGTTAACTACAGAGATCGGAACCACCTTCGTTGATACAAAAACATTAACAACTACTAATGAGTTCTAAATGAACCTGAAATAAAAATTCTGTGTTCATACTATGAAAATTTAGGAAGTTCCTGAAACAGATAGCACAAGTTTTACTTTTCTTAACGTATTAAAAGTTTTAATCTTCACTAGTACCTCCACTTAAGCTTTTAGTATTGAAACTTCTCAAAACGTTACTTAACCCTTATCTTGTAGTTAAACGATGGGGAGCTTGTGGAGTTGTTTTACCCCAGCAACTCGCGTTTTTATCTAGAGAGGTTCTTTACCGATCTAGATACAATTAACTCCCCCTCAACGAATTTATAAAAACCCGGCTTCGGCATTTGTGCCGAACGATATAATACTTAGCACAAGATTAAGCTGGTTAGGAACTCTTTTGAGGAAAGCTTAATACCGTATTATCTTGAGGGTTATAACCGATGAAGTTTTAAAAACCAACGTTTACAAAGTAAAATTTGTGTTTTCTGTTCAACCCTTTCAAACTACGATTTAGGCTACTTCGATATAAGAACCCAATAAGGAGATGATCATTTCGAATAGCTCACATATTAGCTGCTTGAAATTAGTATCTCCTTTCATACGTATAAGAAAAA
>NC_033641.1:2499902-2559732 GCF_001540865.1 Ananas comosus
AAGAAGGAGTTGATGTGAAGGCTTGGTGCTTGCCCGCAAAAGCATCATCTAGTGGAGATCCAACATTCTCGAGTGTTGAGAAGTTGGCGGGGACGTAGGCAAAGTGCCGAACCTCGAAACAAATTGATCGTGTGCTTTTCGAGTTTGCATTTCTTTTATTTGCATCGGTTTTTTAATTTGCTTTATTATTTGGATTTTTATTTTAGAAACCTAATTCACCCCCCCTCTTAGGTTGCCATTTTGATCCTCAGTCGCAACCTGTCAAGTCAAATAGTCTTGGTATTTCTGGATCACCCGAACAGCAAACAGGCAGGATCCAAAAGGTCTCAAAAGATTCGGATCAACTTTCGGGCGCCCAGAACAGGGTCCAGAAATTGCAACTTTACAGAACACAGAATTTGAGCAATTTTTGAATATTTAAAAGTCCTTTTCACCTAATCATAAATTTAGAAATTTGTTTAAGTGATCTATAAGGTGATAAGATAAATAGTTTAAACTTAACTCAAAGTTTCTCACTCTAATCATAAGCATAATATTAATCAATTAAGAATGGAGAGAGTGAGTTTGTCTATTTGACAAAAGAAGCAAACACAGCTTCAAGAGGTGAAGCTTGGTGCCAGAATATTGCCCATCTTGAATCCTTTTTGAAGATAGAGAGATCTAAAACACAAGACTCAAGATAAAAAGATTAGTCCAATAATCGTGATTATTTGTTATCATCAAAATCTAATAGACGATTACGGCCAACAAGGAGTAATCTAATTAGTTTAATAGTTGGTAGACAATGAAGTAAACTAATTTAGAAAAATAGCTTAAAATTTTATATAGTTTCGGATTTAAAATTTAAATTTTAATGTTGAGAATTTGAAAATAAATTAAAATTTCGATATCCAAAATTTAAAATTTTATAATATATATATATATATATATATCATTGAACTCCTATGCTTTTAAAAGTACGAAGTCATTAGTACTTGTAAATTTTCGGCCATTGGATTAAAGAATGTGTGGTTAGGATGATGTGGGCCCCTAGGGTTAAGTGGATGGTTGGTTGAATAGTATAATCTAACGGATAAAAATGATCAAAGGTGTAGATCTAACGGTAAAAAATTTGCAAGCATCAAGTGCTTGATGCTTTTACAACCACCATGCCCATCAAGTGCTTGGTGTTTCAATTTCTCTTCTTCTTGAATTTCTCTTTAATATCTCCTCCTTCTCTCATTCTAATCACCCATCAAACTTGATGGGTGGTTAGAATGTTAGGAGCACAAGGGCTGCTGTGCTCCTGAGTCCTAATAACACAGTAGCCCTACTATATATATATATATATATATATATAGGTTTCTATGCTTTCGAAAGTACCGAGGCCTCCATGCTTGTAAGTTGTTTTCGATGATGGGACGTTCGATTCTGCGATCAGTTTCGTTAGACATGATCAACGTTATTGGAACTATCTAAAACCAAATTTTATAATTTTTTGACTTCATTCGTCTAGTAAACGGGTAGCCTCAAATTGAACGGCTGAAAATAAAAATCTCATAAAAAATAGTGATAGCAGCCCACTATCACTATATATATATATCGTCTAGTAAACGGGTAGCCTCAAATTGAACGGCTGAAAATAAAAATCTCATAAAAAATAGTAATAGCAACCCACTATCACTATATATATATATATATATATAGAGTAGGGCTGCTGTGCTCTTAAGAGCACAGCAGTCTCTGTACTATAAACTTCTCCACCCTCCATCTATCAAGATGAAGGGCTTAGATTTAAACCCCACTTAAAAGGCTTCACTGTGTTAAGCCCGTTAAAGTTAACAGATCACTACTCTCTCTCTCCTCTTTTCTTTTCTTTTCTTTTTTTTTTTTCCCTTCTCCTCTCCCCCCAATCTCTCTCCCTCTCCTGTGGACCACCGCGGTTCATCCGTTCGCCGCCGCCGGAGAAGAGATTATCCTTTAAAGGTACGCTCTTAGCCGATTCCCTCCCCGATCTGCCCTCGCCTGAAAAAACGTCGCCACCCCGCCTGAACCCACCACCCCCGCCCCCGCCTGAAGCTTCCGCGTCCCTATGTTGGTAGGCACGGCCAACCTGCACACAGCCAGCCCCCTAGGTGCGACCACCCTCTCACCCCCTCCTCGCGCACGCGCTGGTGCGCCACACCCCCACCACCCACTCTTCCCAACCTGGAAGCAAAAAAAAAAGAAAAAAGAAAAAAAAAGAGAGAAAAACCCTGTGCTATCAATCCCCTTCCCCCGTCGCGTGCGCGCGCGCGCTGGAGAAGGGAAAAAAAAAAAAAGAACAGAAAAGAAAAAGAGAGAGAGAGAGTAGTGATTGCTGTTAACTTTAACCGGCTTACACAGTGAAGCGCTTTTAAGTGGGTTTAAATCTTAAGCCTCCATCTTGATAATGGAGTGAGAAGTAAGAATTTATAGTAGCAGGAGACTGCTAGTGACTCTTACTAGAGCACAGCAGCCCTACTCTCTCTCCTCTCATATATATATATATATATATATATTATATATATATATATATATATATATATATTATATATAGTAATATTATATTAGAATAGGCTAGAATACCTATAATAGCCACGCAATGACTTGTGCTATAAGTTTTCCGCCTTGGATTAAAAGATGTTGCTGGTTAGATTGATGAGTGGGCTCCCCTAGAGTTGAAAGTGAGGTGGTTTTGGTTAATGGTATAATCTACCGGGTAAAATAATTAAAGGAGTAATCTAACGACAGAAAACTATAGCATCATAGTGCTTAGGCTAATCGATAGCATAAGCAGTCGAACTCATATATAATATATATATATATATTATATATATATATCTATATATATATATATATATTATATATATATATATATATACTATTATATATATATATATATGAGTTAGGTTTTATCTTTCGAAAAGTACGGGAGCCTCCGTACTTGTAGATGTTTTCGATAATGGACTTCGATTCGGCGATCAGTTCCGTTAGACATGATCTGACGCTGTGTGGAACTACCTAGAACCAATTTCATATATTTTTTTGATTCGTTTGTTTAGTAAACGAGTAGCTTAAAATGAACGGCTGAAAAAAAAATCTCATAACAGAATAGTTATAAAGGATTCAAATTTCCAAATCAGAAGATTGTCTTACTAATTGAATGTTAAGTAGAATTTCTTATTAATATTTTCATGCTACTTTGATACTTCTACACGCTTCGATACCAACATACGTGCCAACATCGGCCATTAAAATAGTCTATTTTGAGACATTTTGATCGCTTGGTAAATGATGTCAAAAAATATAAAATTTGTTTCTAAATAGCTCCAATAAGTAGATTATATTTACGGAGCCGATCGTCTAATCGGCATTCCTTATCATCGAAAACAATTAAGCACAGAGGTCTCCGCTACTTTTCGAAAGTATAGGAAGATCCTTCTTAGATCATCCTTCTCCTGTCATCCATACCTCCTCTTCATCTCTCTCTCTCTCATCTCTCTCTCTATTATACTTATATAATATATATATATATATATTATATATATATATATATATATATTAGCAAGGGCTTGCCTGTGCTCTTAAGCAGCCACAGGCAGCCTACTCTATATATATATATATATATATATATATATATAGTTGAGCTAGAATGCTATCGGTAGCAAACCGGCTTTGTTGCCACTCATTTGTTTTCGATGATGGGGTCTTTAAATTGACGATCGGCACCGTTGAACATGATCTATACCACTTGAAGTATCTAGAAACCAAATTTCAAATCTTTTCGACATCATTAATCTAATGATCAAAGAGTTTCAAAATTTGTAATTTTAATAGTAGATATGAGGCGTTTTCTCGTTTAACGGTGTAAAGCTATCCAAATCAATTGAACTCTAGTTAGAAAATTCTTTAAACTATTTAGAATAAGAACTATACTCTCAATCTTGATTACAAAATTCCTATCATCACTTTTTAGAGGATATTCATTTTCAGCCGTTCATTTTTACGCCCACTTGATGGACAAGAGAACAATATCGGAAAAGCATGAAATTTGATTTCTAGATACTTCAAGTGGTATAGATCATATTCAAAGGTGCCGATCATCGATTTTGAAGCTCCATCATAAAAAACAAATGGGTGGCAATGGAGCCCGTTTGCTACTGATAGTATTCTAGCTCAACTCTATATATATATATATATATAGTAGGGTTAGGCTTCCGAATCGACGATCCACTCCGTTAAATATGATCTAGAGTATTTGAAACTTTTAAAAAATAAATTTCATAACTTTTCGAAATTATTATAAAGTCCATCAAACGGGCATAAAATGAACGGTCAAAATCGAATGACGTCCTAAAAATGGATGATCGGATCCTTCAATTTAAGATCAGAATTATTAATCTCTATCTAGGTAGTGAATAGAATTTTCTATCAAAAATTCAAGCTATTCCAACTCTTTATACCGTTAAACTAGCAAGTATCTCATACCAGCCGTTAAAATTTGTCAATTTTGTGAGCTTTTAATTGTAAGGTAAATGAAATCGAAAAATTATGAAATTTGATTTCTAGAAGTTTTAAATACTCTAGATAATGTTTAACAGTATGGATCGTCGATTTGGAAGCTCTATCATCGAAAACAACTTATGAGTACAAGGGCGATCGTACTCATAATAAAAGTATAGTAGCCAGACTCTACATATATATATATATATATATATATATATATATATATTTATTTATTTATTTATTTATTTATTATATATAAGTAGGGAGAGAGAGGAGGGGAGAGTTATGGAGGACACCTGTCATCTCCCAAACCCTCCTTTAATGTAAAAAAAACAACAATGTATAGAAATAGAACAGATGCACCTAAGATTTTCCTATAGACCATATATATGTCTACAATCAACGGTCTATGGTGCACCGGATGAACCGAGTAGTTGAGCCGGACACATGTCAATAAAAAAAGAATACCCCCAAGCACTTTAATATATAGTAAAGTAATAATAGATTTGGCAACTTTTATGAAAATTAATATTCGACGATGAATTAGGGTCTGCTTGGTACTTTAGAAAATAGTAGAAAATTATTATCTGAAGAATTTTTTTTTTGGAAAATTTTTTTTTTCTAATTTTTGTTGTTTGGTTCGACTAAAATACAAATATTCTCAAGGTCATTACAAAAGAGTATACGGTCCCACGCACTTTAGCCGCACCGTCCCTTTGTTAGGTAAATTAAATGAAGTTTGATGCATCACCTGATTGAAACAGATATTACGGTTCAGTAGCTTAATTGCATAGAAGTTTGGTGAATGGTGACTCCAGTGAAAGCTCGTGACAAGTTCACTAACTAAGGGTGTAATTTGCACCTCTTTCATTGAAAACCGAAGTCCTAACGTAACTCAGAAAACTAAATAAGAAAAATGTGCCATGTCCATAGTTAATTCGGATTCGACAAAAATTCGGTACGGATATAATTCGAATAAAATTCGTATCGCAATCTTTAAATTCGTTGAAAAATACACCTTAAAAAATAGATTTGCCAATTATTCGGATACGCAATTTATATGAAAACTATACGTTCACCAATTAAAAATTTAGGATAAAAAATCCGGCTATTAAACTAAGCTTGTTTCCTCTAACTTTATACTACTAGCATACATAACTATAAATTCTTAAAAATATAAAAATAGAGATTTACAAAATAAAGTAGATTAAGTAAAAAAAATAATAGCAAATTTTATTGCCATCTCCATCTTTATCTTTTTCATGATCCACATATTACGAAAGTTCATAAAATTTTTCACTAATTCGTAAATAATTCGGCAATAATTCGAAAAGGGATTTTATTCAAAAATTTTGTGCGTTTTTTTGGCCCAATAGTTCGACATACGCGAATTATTTACGAATAATAAATCTAACCCAAAAATTTGCGTTTTATTTCGAATTTTTGGGAATAAGTCGCATACGGACTGTTTTATTTAGATTTTTAATAATTCACAAATAATTCGCGAATTAACTAACTATGGTCATGTCAGCCCAATAAATGTTCTGAGAGAGCATATTGATAGAATGAGACTATGATCTACTATAAAACATGCAAAGAAAGACAGTTCAATTGCCATCCCCTACAGTCAACAGACCTTCTCTAATTGCATGCCAGCCTAGTAAGTTTTGTAATTAAAAGTTTATCATGTAAAACACAAGATACCACAAAAATTCACCATTAAATGAAATCACAAACTTTTGATGAATTTTAAAACTTGGCTAGGCACAGGAATATTACTTCACCATGTGAATATATACCAGAAGCAAATAAATGATTATCCAAGGCTACTAAAGTGTTGGAAACTAAAATATGTATCCTTTGATCCCTTCTGCGCCAGAGGAATCTTAAAGTAAATAACATCTTATATTAGAGTGATTGCGCGCTAAGAAATAGCAATGCTTCGGTTACAAAAATAATATTAAAATGCCTATACAGAAGGAGTCAGGATTACGTCAAACCTCATTTTTATTGTCAGCCTCCTCAGGAACCTGGACATGAACGAAAAAGAGGGTGACAAAACCTGTCTTTTGTTCAAATTTTTAAGGAAAATAAACTCCTGCAGAGTAGAAGTTCGTGCAACTTACTTTTCCAAATATATCAACAGATGATCTTCTTAATTGCATCCTCTTAATCATTCTGCTTGTGTCTCTCATGTAAGCACTTACTTGATCACTAATTTTCTGAGCACATTTAGGAAAGAAGAATACGTAACTCAAATGTGCCAAAATCTTAAATAAGCTGCTGTTATATAAAACAGATGAATAGAGTGAGGAACCTGATTAAAAGCATGCAATTTGCCTCAGAAAGCAGCAGCGCCAGTTCTCACTTGTGTCTTCCTCTGCCACTTGTCTACTTCATTATTTCTGAATGGTGCAATTCTGCCAATTGACACAGATAAGTATTCAGTTATTTAGCTAATCTTCTGTTTGTTTCTTCAAATTTAGCAGCTACAGGGATGGACTAGCAAAAAACGGCAATACATTTTTTAGCAATTTTACATATAAAATTGCAAGATACAGAACAGCTTATTTTAGCAGCACTTTACTCAAAAATATAAAATTGCTTGACAAGGTAATTGTTCAACTAGAATACACAGTAGAACTAAATGAGAAGAACAACTGTTGCATTTTACTATATCTATAATTAAGCATCAATATTCCGCAAGCTTGTTACAAGAACATGTAATTTGTTGAGAAGAAAATTCTAATAAAAACAAAAGTGCACAAGCAAAGATGTGAAAGATGTAAATAATGCAGCCCACATAGAACCCAACATACTGTAGATACTTTGCAAATACAGCAAAAGTGCCATTGAATTTCTGGACCTTGGAAGGGAAACTAGATTTAATGGCATCACTAACCATGCTTTAAGAAGATAAAAAGGAAAAAAAAAATAAAAAATCAGGCTGCTTATAAAAGCTATATTGTAAAATACTACTGACAAGTTACTTTCTTTTTGTTCATTCTCATGATCACATTTATTGCTGAAACATTGGAAGTAAATCTGCGGCCGAAATAGAACCAGGGCACATGGAAAAATTCAATGAAATTAGAATTAAGAGCATGTTTGGTTTGAAGGATTTGAGGCTTGGAGTGGTAATCAGACTGATCCATTCCCATTATTCGTGTTTGGATTGAGGGATTGGCATTTCAATTCCCATTCTGAGGGAAATCGAATCCCCCAAAATGATTTCCCCATAGAGGTGGAATCAACTTTGATTCCGGAAGGGATTGAGAAAAAAACTTTTTTGTCAATACGAATTATTTAAATTCAAGTATTAATCTATATATTTAATTTTAAATTATACTTTTTATATTTGAATTTATATTACATATACAAATTTCAATTTTTAATTTCTTAACTTCAAGTTTAAATTATAATGGAAGTTTGCTATTTAAATTTGGTCCTAAAATTAAATTTTGACTTTGGACTTGAATTTAAATTGTAAGTTCGAATTTTAAGTTCAAATTATTAGTCCAAATTTGGATTTAAATTTTGATTACGAATTTGAATAGTACATTTAAATTTTAATTAAAATTTAATTGTTTTGAATTTCAATTTGGAGATGATTTCCATTCCAATTCCTCTCATGGACCAAACAAATTAGGCTTTTTATCATTCTGCTTACGATTCTGGTCCATTACTATTCCTATTCTAATTTCGATTCCCATTTGAATCAAATGTGCCCTAATAAAGTCCACAGGGATTGGATGGAGGACATACTAAACTTTGAACATTTTAGTTTATGTGCCTAATTATGCTCAAAAGAGATGTGGAAAATATGATTAGAGGCCATAAACAAAGTCAGCAAATGCAATATGATCCTTGGACTAATCAAATAGATACCTTTAAAACTTAAGTACAAGCATTATGCAAGGCGAGGCAATGTACTCTGCTATTAGTTAGAGAACTGAATGCATAAGAGAGATCAGATAAGAATCAGTTTTAAGATGAAGTAGCCAAAAGTTAAATAGCTTTACACAATATGATCACTTCAGATGGTATAGCTGTATACAACATAAAGATGTGAATGCAATCACGAAAGAAAGGGAATCCTACTAGGTGATGTGAAAAGAAGTAGCAAGCTCAAAAGTTATCCGGCTATTTGGGAATATTCAAGCTGCAAAAAAATTGCAGGAAAAGAGAGACAAAATAAGATTACCAGAAAAAAAGAAAAAAAAATCAAGGAAACAAACTTCTCTTTTCTTTTCCTTTCCTTTCTTTTTTGCTTTTGTTTTTTTACTAATATGATAGTGTCCTCTTTATGGAATATTATGGCTGCACTGAATCAAATGAAGCATTACTGCTTGCAAGTTATAGGAGTAGGAGACAGAAACATCAGATTCATTTCTACCATAAATAATGTTTGAGGTCTCAGTTCAGAACTCCAGATTTCGAGTGTCAAACCCATTCCAGATATCCTCTATCAGGCACAAAAACAATAACCTAATTGTGTATCAAAACCAAGATAAACAAAATATCTGGTCTAAGATTCTAACTATTAGAATGACATATAGCTTATCAAATCAAGTTTCCTTCATTAAAATGAGAATTGATCAAACACAACAATATAATCCTTAAATTTTAGTGTGAGGTGCATGCAAGATGGTAAAGATTGTTGTGCCGTGATCACAATAACCGAGTGAAGAAAGGCAATCTTGACATGCCAACCTGAAGCAATTTAATACGAGAGAAACATAGGGGACCCTTATTAGGGATGGCTTAATTAAATAAGACCTATTAGGGATGGCTTTATTAAATAAAAATATATAGTGGCTTGTCATGCAAATTCTATTCTCTTCCTATTAGTCTCTAAAGTCTCTCCTTATATCACTATAAAAAGGCATTTTTCTTGACAAACAGTAGGTAATTGTAAAAAATCACCCACCCATGTTTCCTCCTTTGCAACAGATATCCTGCTTCTAAAACACAGGCATTATTTTCTGGATGTTCATTATCAAAATTGTATCATATTTACTCTATCCAAGTGCACTTGCACATACTACTTTGCCACTATGCATACATCTTGACACAATAGCAATTCTTATAGACTCCATCTAATCCAATCTTTGCTTCCCTATTCCATCAATAAATAATTTGAAAAGAAAAATTCCTAATTACATATGTATTCAGTTTAAAGCAAAAAAACTATAAAATTCATAAGAAATTATAGCTTATGGTAATAAAATTAATCAATATAACATTCATCCTTGTCAGATTTTTTGCTGTCTGCTAGATCAGAAGAAAAGTAATAAAAGTAATCAATAGATTCCACAGGGAAATCTTAAAAGATCTAAACTAAAAATGAATAAAATTAAGTACATTTCACATTGCAAAGGGCCATGAATCATAGAAGAAATTCACCATCGCAAACTAGTAATTCATAAGCTATATACAGAGAAGTTTGATCTAACGAAAGAACTTTGACTAGATGAGAATCATCCAAAAAGTTAGAGCTAATCTTTACAATTAAGCCATAACACAAGCATGCAAAAATCGTATTAGAGCTCTCTTCGATAATAAGATCTGCCTAATAAAGCTTATAGATATAGTAAGCGCATATTAGGTGCATTGCTAAGCTTTCATGCAAGAGAAACGTTCTGCAGCCAAAACAAAATAAATGAATTCTCAAGCATGCCTAGTTAAAGTATTAAAATTAGAAGGCTTAACAAGTAATTCAGATCATACCATTTGTGCTGCGAGTAATAGAAAGATTCCTCTCAAGCAAAGCCTATTAGCAGTATTCCAAACCATAAATACAATTATAATTAATATAAACGATCAAACAAAATTTCATAATGTAAATATTCAACAAAAAGAAAAACCAGTGAAGCAACACAATTATACCTCTTGCAGCTCCAACATAATTTAAAGTCTGTTTGGATGACTGTATGAGATCCGAATATGCCTGATTTACTGCTATATCCGAACCACAAAATGTAGACCTAAAGGGTTCCGGAGGCAAGCCAAAAGAAAAATATAACTACAAGCCAATAAACAAAATTAAATGACATTAAACAAATAAGAAAATCATAAGGCATTATTCAGAGCAAAATCTTTGAAAAATCATACCTTCGGTAATCTATTTCACCTTGCAAATGCTTTCTGCAGTAAGAATCTGAGCTCCAAAGATTTGTCCCAAAGTGCCTTTAGTGACATGATGTGCAATTTCCAATGAGTACTTATAAATTTAACTAAGTAAAAGCTTAAACTATTATGTTTTGTTCAAGTAAGGTAAAAAATGTACAGCCTCACAAAGATTCACTAATAGAAGAACTTTATGTACATGTTGTATAATTCTACTGGCTGACAATGCATAAAGAAAAGTTCCATTTGCTGCCAAATATTATTGACTATTCTAAATTAGTTATTTCCAAACATAACCCCATCCAGTTCAATAGTCATCTATCACTTTATTTTCTCTTCATTTTCATTTGTCTAGTTTAGCAGCACTGAAAGGCGAGTAAAAAAACAAAATATGGAAAAGTCCCACCGGTGTTGAAAACATGACAACAACAGTTAATACTTCGCCGGGTTTTTTTAATTACTACGGAGACAGAAGGAAAGCCGAAAATAAGAAAAGAAAGCAACAGCAAATAAAATAAGAGCAAATTAGATTAAGTGCACTAGGAAAGAAATTAATGGTTCTAATATTGATTGTTACAATTTGGAGACTCGATACATTCTACACGACCATAACAATGCAAAGCAAGGTCAAACACTAAGGGAGATATAACAACAGGAGTTGCAAACTACAGTAAAATAACAAAAAGAAATTTGAAGAAAAGTCAAGTTACCCTTCTAGTTACAGAATTACTTCCTTCAAATTTGCCTACAATATCTCTTTTGTTTCATGTTCATTAACGAACTAAGTTCTCAAGTTTGAATGCCCTCGGGACTTAAAGAATATCAGAAATAACCAATACTATTAAATGATATGTTAACTGAGGAAAACTTGGAAAATGAAAACCATTATGATGAAAATTTTCAGATAGCAATTACTGAAATCATTTAACTGGTTTCGATATGAAATTATGAATTGACTTTCTCAAGACTGAATTAGGGGGGAAAAAAATTGAAGGGAAGTTAGATTTGAGCAAAAATAATATAGGAACAAGTTTTTTGTAAAGTTATCCAGAGTTCTACAAGATTGAATTGCTGTGTAATCCATATATACCTATTCATATGCAATGCACGATCTTATTTAGCATATCTTAGTCCAAAAACTGCTGCAGGTAAAATCTTCTAAAAGGCAAGCAGCATAGGAAAGTATCACTATCTCGGTACCTTTTGGTTCTTCACTGCCCCACCTTTTAGAGCATCTTCACCATTGTGGCGTGTCAAGTTCTTCAAAAGATTTCTAAATGGCAAATCATGGAAAGATTCAGAGTGTTATACTAGTTAGACATAACGAACAAAATGAAGTAGCCAAGAACAAACAATAATTATAGAATTCTTTTACTTGGAAGCAAATAAGTTCCAAGAAGAAACAATGATGATATGTTGGACAGAACAGTAAAAGGACAGGATAACTACATTAACCATTGTTAAAGCATCACAGTGTACTCCACCTAAGTAAAATTTCATGTACCATAGCAGAAAATTGTGCCCATAGTACTTAACATGATTATGGAGTAACTAAATCCCAATCTATGTAAAAATCATATTACATGCACGCAATATAAAAAGAGTGTGAATAATATGTTTCCACAACCCACATTAGAAATTAGAATTCAAATAGCAATTCAGATGTATGAACACATTTTGCTAACGCTTAAGGTCAGAAAATGAAAAAATTACTCTCTTTAAACTATTTATTTGTACTGCATAAGCATATTTCTGGTAAAGATAATAAAAAGTAATTGCCACTTCAAAGGTGAACAATTGCAAGAAAGAAAAAACCCACCATACATCATCTTTCATTTTAAATCCACGTTCGAACATTTGCAAGAAAGAAAAAACTCACCATATATAATCTTTCATTTTAAATCCACATTCCACAAGCTGTTTGTGGCAATTTAAGTTAGCTATATAAAATATTTTGTCAATTACAGATACTCATATCAATTGTTGCGACATTCAACTTGAACAAATAATGCAAAAGTTTATATGAAAATTGAACAAATATTATGGAGATGAGGCTTTAGAGGAGATCAAATTGGTGGAAAGGGATAGGGAGGATAATGGTGGAGGAGGGAAAGGGTTCTCTCTTTTGAGCTAAGAGAGAATGAGAGACAGAGTAAGAGAGGGTACTTATAAACAACTATGCTCCCTCAATACAGAGCCTGCGTACAAGCGAGTTCCAGTACTCCCTTATTAGTACCGATGCACTCTTGCAGTTCCACAAAACTCGAGAGCGCCAACAATGAAAATCGCCTCAAGGCATACCAGTACTCCATCTCGAGTACCAGTTCACGACAACCAGTATCAATACCCAACTTGAGTTTCGTAGAACCTAAATGTTCCCTCGCGGGAATTAACATTGAGTGCCAGTACCCCGCATTTCAGCAACGGTACTGAAACGGGAATTCGTAAAATGCGGGTTTCATTCAGGAACTTCGTTTTTCACACCATTTTCACGCTAAAATAGTTCCAACTCATCTCAAACTCTTCCAAAAATCTCGCAAATGGCACGGTAAGCCATTTTTAATTGAACCTTAGTAATTTGCAAAGTGTAGTATACTACAAATCCCTTTAGTATCTCAAAAGGGCCCACTCTTATCGTACTCATACAAACCACATCAATCACAAACTCCTCCCCTAAAGGTGTGCCAACACACAAAACATAATCCAAAGTTTTAAAAGGATATCAAACACTTTCGATGTAAGGTACTGAACTTCTTAAATTATGAAGTTACGGTGGGATGTAATATGCTGAAATTATAATATAAAAATAAATATAAATAAAAATAGTGTGAGATACTATTTTATTGGATTTATAGACATAAAATATAAGTCTGAAATGACCCGTGTTGAAATTGGAGCGAAAACAGAAGATTTAGAATTTTCTGTGTGAAACGGGGCAGATAAATTAGCAGAAAATGCACAGTATCAGAAAATTCTGAAAACTGGAGGATAAGCCAGAATTATTTTTATGAGGCTAGATTTAAAGTTTCATATCATTCTGACACCCGGAAGGTGGAAAATAAAATCCGACAGTGATTTGATAAAGATTACAGTTCGGTACGGCTTTCGGTGACCAAACGGGGTCGAAACTGAAAGATTAAAATTTCTTTCGTTAAGTTAAGCAAAACCGAAGATGACTGTCAAATTTGAGCTCAAACGGATATTCAGAGGGCTCCGGCGAAAGATATCAGATTTTGAACTGCCTGGAGTGAATAGTGTATGCTACTATTGGGGTGTTGACTATAAGTAGAAGCTACTAGGCTTCTTCCTCTTCACAGCCGACCACCACCCCACGCAAGCACACGTTCATGGTGTAGTAAGAGAAACCCTCTCTTTTCTCTCTCTAAATATTTCTCTCATCCCTCTATATTTCTCGCCCAAATTCGCGGCGTTGGTGGAGACCGAGTTTGCGAACGCGTTGGGAGCGACGGATCGAGCTTTCGTGCGCCCGTTGGAGCGGCGTGCTTCTGTCTCGACGTTCACATTTTGGTAAATTTTTGGGATTTGGCTCAATCCTTAACTTTAAGTGTTCTAGTAGTCTCTAATGAGCATTCTTAGCATGTTGCTCCATTTAATTTGGATTATTTGGAGGTAATTGCATGTTAGGGCTCAAAAATGGGATTTTGCAATATGTGAGGGTTTGATCTAAATTGAATATATATAAACCTAATTGCTAGGTTTTCTGACGCGTTGGCGAAGTCGGTTCGGCGATACGACGAGTGTACGCGAAGATATTAAAGAACGAAGCCGTTAAGGTACAGATTGCCGCAGCTCGCGGCGAAAGCTTCTAAAAATCACGAAATCAGAACCCTAGCCTCGTGATAGCGATAAAAGGTGGGGGGTGTCATCCCGAAGCAACTGGGCTTCTCCCTATGTCTAAGTATTTCTATGTTGAACATACTACATATATAGTATCATGCATGTTAGGGTATTTAGATGTTACTTTTACTATTCTTGCATGCTCCCTTGTATTGCGGCATAGTAGGCTTGGCATGTGAACTTAGGGTGCATGAGAATGAGTTTGTGACATAGAACCCTATAGAGATAAGTTAAACAATAACTTGATCTTGCATAGAGGATATATGACTAGTATAGTCGGGACAATTGCATTATGGCAAGTGACATGTGAACCAAGTACATACTTGACGAGTGGCATATGTATACCAAGTAAACAACTTGACGAGTGGCATTAGAACGTAGTGTTAAAAGAATACTTGTGCATGTTGGTCATAGTGACCGGGTACCTTCGTTGGAAACGGATTTGATCATACTCACACAGTCTGTTCAGCGCTTGTGGCGGTCGCCCCGCACAAGTAGTGCGAGCTCCGGAGTCTTGGCACGTGAAACGATTGGGATAGCCTATGTGGGGTCCCAAGGGATAGCCTATGTGGGGTCCCGCAGACAATCCCTCGGGTGGTTCGAGTCCCCCTTCATAGACGGATTTGAGTTGTGAGTCGAGGGCGCGCCTTTGGGCCAGCCAGATGATTGGGTAATGAACTCAGGAAATTATGCATATTGAGCATAGTAAGCATATTGAGCATGTTGAGCATGTTGGGCATAGTAGAATTGCATGTATACTTAATAGAGTTATTATAGCATGTTAGAGATTACATGGCTATGTGATTTACTCTTGTTCTCCAGGCATAGTAGAACCTTGCAATTCTTTCTATATGCATCAATTACAGTTACAGATATCTATCTATCTGCTTATGCCTGCTTAGACCTAGTGGGAAGATCGGCGGAGTCGGCGGCCGAACCCACTGGGAACTATATTTATATAGTTCTCACCCCACTTTGTTGCAGGGCCTAGCGAGAGAGCACCGGCAGAGGACCGTGGTAAGGGCATCGCGCCCTAGGTATAGTTAGCAGCTTCCACTTGCATTAGTGTACCCTCGTGTACCCCGTGACATATGTTGTATTTTGGGAGGTTGCTTGTGTATTTTGGAGATGTAAATGTAATCAAGGATCTAAATGTTGAATGCCTTGTGGATGTAATAGCTAGATGCTACTCTCTTTATATCACTCGTTTTATTACTTGTGTCTTGCTCTTAAGTGTATAGCACATGTGGTGCTTCGTATTGTTCATGTATGTTGTATGTCATCCTGGGCGACAAAAATGTACATGATCTTGTTGTTGATCCTAGGGCGGACAGGGGAGGTGCTGTCCGTTCGGCGTCTGTTCGACACGTCCGAACCGGACCAAATTGGTAGCGGTCTCGGGGCGTGACAGATAATTATGGTATCAGAGCAAGTTAAGAGGAAATAAAGAGAGAGAGTCTAGAACGACCTAGGAGACCCTAGGACGGTAAACCTTAAGGCTATAGGTGCGTGAGTGAAACGTGAACCTAAGCCGAGTGGCGGAAAATAATTCGATTGGGTCGAAGTTGTCTATATGTCTCTAGTTGCGAATAGAGACGGATTCAAGTGGTATTAGTTCTTGGCTTGAAGTGAGTGTTGGCGGCCGACAACATGACACCGAGAGTCTAGAATAAGTAACCGTTGCCCAGGATCGATGATTTATTTGATCAGTTGCAAGGATCTCGGGTTTATTCAAAGATTGACCTGCAGTCCGGTTATCACCAACTCAAGATTAAGCCGGAAGATGTACAAAAAACCGCGTTTCGTACGCGGTATGAACATTACGAATTCACGGTCATGCCGTTTGGGCTCATTAATGCCTCGGCAGCGTTCATGGATTTAATGAACCGTGTCTTCAAGGAGTACTTAGATCGATTTGTCGTGGTCTTCATAGCCGACATCTTGGTCTACTCGCGCAGCGATGAGGAACATGCCGAGCATTTGAGGATCGTGCTTCAAATCCTTCGGGAGGAGAAGTTGTATGCTAAGTTTAAGAAATGCGACTTTTGGCTCCGAAAGGTTGCATTTCTTGGGCATGTCATTTCCGAGGGAGGAGTATCTGTTGACCCGAGGAAAGTGGAGGCGATCAAGGATTGGCCTCGCCCGACTAACGTCACGGAAGTTCGAAGCTTCGTGGGTTTAGCGGGTTATTATAGACGGTTCGTGGAGGGATTCTCGAAGATCGTGGGTCCACTTACCCGTCTGGCTCGAAAAGGCGCCAAATTCATTTGGAGTAACGAGTGCGACCCGAGTTTTCAAGAGTTGAAGGATAGATTGACTTTGACTCCGGTACTCGCCTTACCGGTGCAAGACGAAGAGTTCGTGGTATATAGCGACGCGTCACAATTGGGCTTGGGGTGTGTTCTGATGCAGGGCGGGAAAGTGATCGCTTATGCGTCTCGTCAGCTGAAGAGCTATGAGAAGAACTACCCTGTCCACGATTTAGAGTTAGCCGCAGTAGTGTTTGCTCTCAAGTTATGGAGGCACTACTTGTACGGCGCGCGTTGCGAAATATACACGGACCACAAAAGTCTAAAGTACCTATTCACGCAAAAGGAGCTCAATATGCAACAGCGGCGGTGGTTGGAATTTGCTGAAGGATTTTGATGTGACAATCCTATACCACCCCGGAAAAGCAAACGTGGTGGCCGACGCGCTTAGCAGGAAGTCAGTGGAGAATCTTGCTATGTTGGTTACACACCAGGAGCCACTGTGGAGAGAGATGGAACGATTAAATCTCGAGATGGTAGCTCCGGAAATCCCGTCTATGCTTATGGCTCTCGTTGTCCAACCGACCTTGTTGGAGCAGATTAAGAGTTTGCAATCTGCGGACCCCAATCTCCAAAAGGTGCAGCGAGACATCGAGAGTGGACACGGCGGTGATTTCAGTGTAGACGTTGAGGGTGCGCTTCGGTTTCGAAACCGATGGTGCGTACTGGAGAACGAGGGGGTCCGGAAGTTAATATTGCAAAAAGCACATCGGACTCCTTATAGCATTCACCCGGGTGGCACCAAGATGTACCGTGATCTGAAAATGCAGTACTGGTGGCCGGGCATGAAAGCTGATATTGGGCGCTATGTAGCGCAGTGCCTTGTATGCCAGCAAGTGAAGGCTGAGCGTCGATTTCCAACGGGAAAGCTCCAAAGTTTACCTATTCCCGTTTGGAAATGGGAGAATATCGCGATGGACTTCGTGGTCGGATTGCCCCGTTCGACGGGTAGTCACGACGCGATCTGGGTGATTGTGGATCGTATGACCAAATCAGCACACTTTCTACCGATTCACACCACCTGGTCGGGCGACAAGTCGGCGCAGGTATATCTGGATGAAATTGTGAGGTTGCACGGGGTCCCGAAGTCAATCGTGTCAGATCGAGATCCCCGCTTTACTTCGCATTTTTGGAAGAACCTACAAGAAGCACTTGGCACACGACTCGATTTTAGCACCGCATTTCATCCTCAAACAGATGGGCAGTCAGAGAGGACTATACAGATTCTGGAGGATATGCCGCGGGCGTGTGTCATTGATTACAAGGGAAGTTGGGCAAGTCATTTGAGAATGGCCGAGTTCGCCTACAACAACAGTTACCAAGCTAGCATTGGGATGGCACTGTTTGAAGTCCTGTATGGACGGAAGTGCCGATCCCCTATATATTGGAGCGATGTAGGTGAACTTGCGGCATTAGGTCCAGACGTATTGCGAGAGGCAGAAGAGAAGGTCCGTCTTGCTCGCGAGAGGCTGCTCACGGCACAGTCGAGGCAAAAGAGCTATTCTGACAAGTGCCGTCGAGATTTGGAATTCGCGGTGGGTGACCGCGTTTTCCTGAAAGTTTCGCCTATGAGGGGCGTGAAGCGCTTTGAGGTGCGGGGGAAGTTGAGTCCCCGATATATCGGACCATATGAAGTGTTGGAACGTGTAGGAGCGGTAGCTTACCGGCTCGCATTGCCGCCGAAGCTCGCGGATGTGCATAATGTGTTCCACGTCTCCAACCCTCGCAAATATATTCACGACCCCGAGCATGTGATGTACTATGAGCCACCGGATCTACAAGAAGATCTAAGTTATGATGAGTTTCCGGCAATGATCATTGCTCGAGAAGTACGAAAGTTGAGAAATCGTGAGATTCCCTATGTAAAGATTCGTTGGACCAACCACGATGATCGTGAGGCCACATGGGAACTCGAGGAAGCGATGAAAGTGCATTATCCTTATCTCTTCGAAGAAATGCGTTGAGGTATGAGTTGATTAAGTTATTGAATTCGTTTCGAGGACGAAAATTTTTTTTTGGAGGGGAGGATGTAAGGTACTGAACTTCTTAAATTATGAAGTTACGGTAGGATGTAATATGCTGAAATTTTAATATAAAAATAAATATAAATAAAAATAGTGTGAGATACTATTTTATTGGACTTATAGACATAAAATATAAGTCTGAAATGACCCGTGTTGAAATCGGAGCGAAAACAAAAGATTTAGAATTTTCTGTGTGAAACGGGACAGATAAATTAGCAGAAAATGCACAGTGTCAGAAAATTCTAAAAACTGGAGGATAAGCCAGAATTATTTTTATGAGGCTAGATTTAAAGTTTCATATCATTCTGACACCCGGAAGGTGGAAAATAAAATCCGACAGTGATCTGATAAAGATTACAGTTCGGTACGGCTTTCGGTGACCAAACGGGGTCGAAACTGAAAGATTAAAATTTCTTTCGTTAAGTTAAACAAAACCGAAGATGACTGTCAAATTTGAGCTCAAACGGATATTCAGAGGGCTCCGGCGAAAGATATCAGATTTCGAACTGCCTGGAGTGAATAGTGTATGCTACTATTGGGGTGTTGACTATAAGTAGAAGCTACTAGGCTTCTTCCTCTTCACAGCCGACCACCACCCCATGCAAGCACACGTTCATGGTGTAGTGAGAGAAACCCTCCCTTTTCTCTCTCTAAATATTTCTCTCATCTCTCTATATTTCTCGCCCAAATTCGCGGCGTTGGTGGAGTGGAGAGCGAGTTTGCGAATGCGTTGGGAGCGACGGATCGAGCTTTCGTGCGCCCGTTGGAGCGGCGTGCTTCCGTCTCGACGTTCATATTTTGGTAAATTTTGGGGATTTGGCTCAATCCTTAACTTTAAGTGTTCTAGTAGTCTCTAATGAGCATTCTTAGCATGTTGCTCCATTTAATTTGGATTATTTGGGGCTAATTGCATGTTAGGGCTCAAAAATGGGATTTTGCAATACGTGAGGGTTTGATCTAAATTGATCATGTATAAACCTAATTGCTAGGTTTTCTGACGCGTTGGCGAAGTCGGTTCGGCGATACGACGAGCGTACACGAAGATATTAAAGAACGAAGCTGTTAGGGTACAGATTGCCGCAACTTGCGGCGAAAGCTTCCAAAAATCACGAAATCGGAATCCTAGCCTCGTGATAGCGATAAAAGGTGGGGGGTGTCATCCCGAAGCAACTGGGCTTCTCCCTATGTCTAAGTATTTCTATGTTGAACATACTACATATATAGTATCATGCATGTTAGGGTATTTAGATGTTACTTTTACTATTCTTGCATGCTCCCTTGTATTGCGGCATAGTAGGCTTGGCATGTGAACTTAGGGTGCATGAGAATGAGTTTGTGACATAGAACCCTATAGAGATAAGTTAAACAATAACTTGATCTTGCATGGATGACATATGACTAGTATAGTTGGGACAATTGCATTATGGCAAGTGACATGTGAACCAAGTACATACTTGACGAGTGGCATATGTATACCAAGTAAACAACTTGACGAGTGGCATTAGAACGTAGTGTTAACAGAACACTTGTGCATGTTGGTCATAGTGATCGGGTACCTTCGTTGGAAACGGATTTGATCATACTCACACAGTCTGTTCAGCGCTTGTGGCGGTCGCCCCGCACAAGTAGTGCGAGCTCCGGAGTCTTGGCACGTGAAACGATTGGGATAGCCTATGTGGGGTCCCAAGGGATAGCCTATGTGGGGTCCCGCAGACAATCCCTCGGGTGGTTCGAGTCCCCCTTCATAGACGGATTTGAGTTGTGAGTCGAGGGCGCGCCTTTGGGCCAGCCAGATGATTGGGTGATGAACTCAAGAGAATTATGCATATTGAGCATAGTAAGCATATTGAGCATGTTGAGCATGTTGAGCATGTTGGGCATAATAGAATTGCATGTATACTTGATAGAGTTATTATAGCATGTTAGAGATTACATGGCTATGTGATTTACTCTTGTTCTCCAGGCATAGTAGAATCTCGCAATTCTTTCTATATGCATCAATTACAGTTACAGATATCTATCTATCTGCTTATGCCTGCTTAGACCTAGTGGGAAGATCGGCGGAGTCGGCGGCCGAACCCACTGGGAACTATATTTATATAGTTCTCACCCCACTTTGTTGCAGGGCCTAGCGAGAGAGCACCGGCAGAGGACCGTGGTAAGGGCATCGCGCCCTAGGTATAGTTAGCAGCTTCCACTTGCATTAGTGTACCCTCGTGTACCCCGTGACATATGATGTATTTTGGGAGGTTGCTTGTGTATTTTGGAGATATAAATATAATCAAGGATCTAAATGTTGAATGCCTTGTGGATGTAATAGCTAGATGCTACTCTCTTTATATCACTCGTATTATTCCTTGTGTCTTGCTCTTAAGTGTATAGCACATGTGGTGCTTCGTATTGTTCATGTATGTTGTATGTCATCCTGGGCGACAAAAATGTACATGATCTTGTTGTTGATCCTAGGGCGGACAGGAGAGGTGCTGTCCGTTCGGCGTCTGTTCGACGCGTCCGAACCGGACCAAATTGGTAGCGGTCTCGGGGCGTGACATTCGAACATAAGGAGACAAAAAGGCAAGCTTTTAAGGCTTGCCTTGGATAAAGTTGTAATTAGTTGCTGAAGGCTCAAACCCCACAGAGAGTAAAGACTTTTTTACCTTTTTTTTAACACCTCAATAGTCTCGCATCGAATAGGAAATGAGTTGTGATCGAAAATGTAAGAGACCACGTACCATAGTAATAAAAAACTTAAACATTTTGGGCTGGTGGTCTAGGCCCAACAAGTTACTACTGTTGGAGGATCAGGTCATTACAATAAATCAGGAAATCTCTTAACAATATAATACATTTCTTATAAGGCATTAGCATTAATAGAGATCAATTTGTCAAGGAGAGAAGCGGTTGATTTTTTGGGTTTTTATTTTTCTCCTAAGCGGGTTTAGGGGCAATTTCAATGAGACCACCTCCAAATGGCCTAGAATATAATAGTATAGAGACGGTTGTAGGATCTACCTCTACAAGCACCTTTTCTTGTAGTGTTCTACAATATTGAAAACTGATCTTAGCCTTTATACTAGATCTTCCACAGTTTGTTCCTACTTTCACTTGTATATTTCTACAGGAACTTTCTATGATTCTAAAAGATGCAGTTGGCTGATTGCAATGGACATATTGTTTGGGTAGTTAATGTTAACAAATTTTCAATGGCTGTCTGGAAATACGTAATTGTTCATGTGAGTGTAGTGTAATCATTCTTTTTTGTAAAATTACTAATGACTTTTTTTTAAATTGGTGACTCATTTTATCGACTGAGTGCTTCATACAACCAACAAAATAAGAAACACCCTTATCTAACATTCCTTGTCGATCTTCCTATTTATATAGAATTCTCGAATTCAATGAAAAAACAGGAAAAGGGAGAAAATTTACTCTCATGTTTTAAAGTTCCGAGAACAACAGGACTAAATTCAAGCAAGTATAAAAGCATAATAGCTCTGAAGATTAGATCTAAATATCTAGTATACATAAGCAAACTAAGCTTCAAAAAGTTCAGAGAAATTTTGAAGCAACTTTATAGCTTTACGTTCATAACATTCGTAATTACTCATTATCCGAACACAATTGGTATTGTTATGCCAAGATGAAAATTTTGATGAAAAATCATTTGTTCAAGCATCATGCTAGAAAAGTTGAGCAGTAAACGCCGCTAATGAATGAACCAATCAATTAGATTCTCTAAGCAGCACCAAAAGGGTCTTATGTTTTTGCACTTATAACAGTATTCAAGAAGGTATACATAGCAGGAGCACAACTTTCGCAGATATATTGCCATAAATAATATAATAAAATGAGTTATCTGATGAAGACAACAATTAAGAAAGATAAACATTACTAGAAGAAAATCAAAATGAAATAAAGTACCAAAGCCTAGATGAGTGTGAACAATGGACCTAGAATGTTAGATTTCATCGCAAAGCCACAGAAAACAGATGTATCTCAAGCAACAAAAAAAGATAATTCAGTACAGATCTAATTCAAAACCAAAACCAACTTCAAGGTTAACCACGCACCAAAGCAGTAAGGAAAACAGCAGTAGCAGATATCAGGAAGAGCAACAGCAAGGATAAGAATAGAGAAAGGAGGAAAACCAAAAAAAAAAAGATAAAAAACCTCTCGGAGTTAGAGAGGAAAGGAGAAGGTGTAGGTGAACCAAATGAGGAATTTAAGTGTATAAATCCAAGCCAGTCGAAATTGTTCCTAAAAGCCCAAAAAAGATCAGCAGTAGTAAACCAAAATATGCCAAAGAAAGATATACTTTTTCCTGAAAGCCATCTATCTATATTGGATGACACACCATGAGATCAACAAAGACACAAATTAAAGATCTCAATTTTTTTCATGTATGTCCACAAAAATACAAAATCACAACTTTCTCCTATATATTTAATCGATACAATTGATCAATGTAAATGGGGTAATTCACATAAAGATCCCTTGTCAAAGAATTTCAAAAGAGTCCGAACTTTTTTAAAAAAATCTTTTTATATAATCCCTGGGTTTTTAGTTTTCCCTTTACAAAGGTCCCTATTGAGCATCGTTGTGAGAAATCTAAGAATATATGATGAGCACTTTTACTTTTAATCCTTTTTTTTTGCAGATTTAACCTTGTCAACATCATATACACAGCTCTTTATTATAATCTTACACTTCCTAACCTAATAACCTACCCTCATAAACTTGATATACAAACAAAATTCAAACAATAAAACAAAACTTCAATCATGAAATATAAGGTTGCTAACAGAATATCCCGAAGTTCTATTGAAAGGTGCTTAGCATAGACTATAAAAAATAAATAAATAAATTAAAGACTTATGAAAAGATGAAAAGCTAAGGACTCCAAAATTGTCCAAAAAGTCATGGACCTATATAGAAATTTCCCAAATACATCAGCTCAAACTCAGAATAATCATTTGTTGTAGAAGCAGGAAAGTATCTCGAGCACAAATATGCACAAAATGAGACATATCTGGCAAGAAAAGGAAAATCATCACTTATTAACTAAACTAAGGACAGCCAAATTTGAAATCATGTTCAAAACCAAACTAAGGACACCCAAAATTAAATCATGTTCAAGAATTGCTCGTGTTGCCTATGCCGCCCCATGCCGACCATGCTGAGGCTGTGGCCGCACATGGCACAGGTCATATTGACACCACATTGACAAAATAAATTTTTACCATATTTTTTTAAGTCTTTTTGAGTTTATCTGAAAAGAAAGGTATTGGAAGCATTTTTCCATACTATAAATATGTAGATCTTACGAATCTGGTAATATTTGGAGCAGTTAACGAGTTCCGTTGCATAATTACACCAACTTTTAGTGAAAAACTTTTTTTACAATTTTAGATTGAGTGAATTTACCCATGGTAGTGTTTTCCTATAAATTTTTACCAATTGTGACTTTTGGAGTTTTATTTTCATGCATATAATATCACAATACTAATCAAAAAAAGCAAACCAAAATTCCCTTACTATCTAAATCCTGCCTTAGCCAATTAGTAAAACTATCTTTCTTCAGATACAGCACACATGCATTCAAATTAACTAATTTAACCAGCACGTAGTTACAACGAAGTGAAGTTCAAACAACTAAAATTCATAACTAGAATTTGTTCTGCAGAATTATATGCATAAATCCTTGATAGAGTAATATATTTCAAGTAGAATTTATCACATAAATAAACTAAAAGTGCCAAAAGTTTCTAAATATTGTCTTACATCTTTCTGAAATTGCAAGTTTCACGAGTTCTCCGCTGCAAGATATGATCTGGAATACTAAGGAATGGATGTCCCATCAAGCAAGGCCTAACAGTTTAACCATCAACCAAAAATCAGCTCAAATAGTACAAGAAAGGCCACATTAAACTTTTGTTTTGATACCAAATTAAACACAACACTAGATAAAGTTGCACCTCGTTTGTTCGCCTGAGACTGATGTTGTAACTCTAAAAAGTTATTGTAAGTTGCAGGGCCGTGAGGGCAACATATTTTCTTCTTTCCTCCTTTTAAATGTGCGAGATCAAAATCAAAATTCTTCTCCTCCACAAATCAACCTTTCCCTCTCACATCTCTTTCCCCAGTTAAGATCCATCTTCGCAATCTTACCTTCTATGCTTAAGAACCTTGAAAATTGAAGAGATTGAGATTTGGTTTTTTCAGTGTAAGATTCCTCCCCGGTTGAGTTCTCTCCTCCCCAAAGTTTAACCTTTTTCTCTCACATTTTCCCCAATTTGAGACCCATCCCTGCAATCTCTCTCCCTCTCCCCCTTTCTCTCCCAAATCAGAACTACTGAAAATTCTGAGGACATCAAGTCCTGAAACAACGAACACTAGCCTCTTAGCTGATCGATAGAACGCTCATCCTAGTGGCTTCACTCAACTGGCTCCTTTCATAATGCGTCTTTCTGTCTTATCACCCTAGTTAAGCTCTTCTTCTTGTATCAACATTTTCACATAAACAGCACTTTCGTAGAAGCCGCACTTGAGTCAAAGATACCTAAACCAAAAGATTGAAGTATTGCACACCACTGTATGGAACGATTGCATTATATACGGTCGACTTCATGTCGAAAGTGTTATATTAAGATTTAAGCAGCAGCCATTTTTTCGCAGAGACAAAACAACAAACACCTGGTGAGTCTCTCCTAATCACCAAACTTCCAAGTCCTTTGGCTCTCCATCGCCGACCAACCCAGCAGCAGCTGCTCTCTTCACCCAAAACTCCTCAACATCGCCTCCCTCATCCCCATCATCCTCACCACCCTCTTCACCGTAAATCTCCTCCCAATCCTCCCCGCCGATCCCGAACTCGAGCAAATCCTCAAACCCATCCTCTTCCTCTTCTTCCTGCTCTTCTTCTTCTTCTTCCTCTACGCCCCTACAATTAATATTGTCGATCGGCGTACCTCTCCTCATCTCTCTTCTCATCCTCTTCCCCTCCCTAACCAACTCCATCAGCCTCTCCCTCTCCGCAAGCATCTCATCCTCCACGGCAAGCTCATCATTGTAGCTGTCACTGTTTCTGTTATTATACGGGGAGGGGGCGGGGAGGGCGTGGAAGCGGATGAGGTAGTCGCGGTGGCGGCGGCGAAGGTTGAGGCCGCGGGGGAGGGGGAGGGGGAGGTGGAGGTGGTGGAATTTGAGGGGGCGGTCGAGGATGCGGTCGGAGGAGGGGGAAGGGGAGGGGCGGAGAGGGGGGGAGGGGGAGGCGAGGGAGGGGTCCCAGGAGGTGAGCTGGAGGGCGCGGCCGTAGGAGGTGTCGACGAGGGCGAAGCGGTGGGGGTGGCGGGGGCAGACCGCGGAAGGGAAGTCGCGAGGGAGGCCGAGGTCGGGAGCGAGGTGGGCGAGCTTGGCGAGGAGAAGGCGGCCGTGGGGGGCGAGCATGAGCAGGCGGTGGAGCTTGGCGGGCAGGGAGGACTGGAGGGAGGACTGGAGGGAGAGCTGGCGGTCGGCGAGGGCGGAGGCGGCGGGGGTGAGGGCGACGGAGAGGGCGGAGGAGGTGGGCGAGCGGAAGAGGCGGAAGAGGGAGGGGTAGCGGAGGATCATGGGGAGGAGCGGGCGGGGAGGGGAGAGGCCGAGGTAGGGCCGGCAGCGCCGGAGGACGCGGAGGGGGAGGAAGCGGCGGCGCTTCGACAGCAGCAGAGCCGTCAGCTTGCGGGCGAACCGGAGCCGGCTGCTCCGGGCCGCCTGCCGGTCCAGCGCGGGGCACCGCACGATCTTCGCCTTCGGAGGGGGAGCGGCTGTCGGCGATGGAGAAGAGGAAGAAGAAGAAGAGCAGCGAATAGTGAGAGTGTTTCTTCGCGCAGCGCTGGTCGGAATATTATTTGTTCTTATCATAGGTATTGATATTGGTGTTGCTTTTGTTGCTCCTGATTTTATTGTTTGTTTGGGAGGGGTGGCGAGGTTTTGGGGTTTTGAGATGAGAGAAGAGAGAAAAAAGGCCATGTTCAGTGGAAGAGAAGGAAAACAGGATGGGGGAGACGATGGTAATTGGAGAGGGAAGAGAGCCAGATCGGCGTATTAAAACGGATAAAACTCCGGTGGGACCTCCCGGTCGAGTAGCATTTCCTTGTGGAGAGATCGATCCGTGATACACGGTAGTTTTGCCTCCATTGAATAATTTATTGAATATTTTTAATACTATTATCTAAAACAAATGGCCAATTTGCATAAAAAATTCACAAGTTTTGAGCTTGGTAAATTTTTACCGCCTTTTTTGATTTTACAAATTTAATTTGAATTTTCAACAAACTAATCAAAATACCCTTAAATTTTTTTCTCTTGTTTTTTTTTTCTCGCGCTCTTTTTTGTTTTTTTCTTCGAAGGAGGCGGCGAAGGCGGAAACGGACGCGGCGAAGGCGGAAACGGACGCCTCGCCTCTACCCTTCACGCCCTCGCCCTCGCCCTCACCCGCACACCCCCGCCCTCCTCGCCCCCAACCCCGTCGAGGCCGCACTGCGCTGCGACTCTTTTTTTTTTCTCTCCAACTCTCCTCCACAGCCTCTGCGACGATAGCGAGAACGGTACTGCGTCCCTTTCCTGCGCTTTCGCCTTCTACCTCCACTACAACAGATTTTCTATCCGCCAAACAAACCCATCGTCCCCTTCGTCCGCCGACGACGAAGAGGAAGTGCTTCTTGGGGCCAAGAAGGGATGTGCGGTAAGGGGACTAGCATCGTTCGTCGACGACGACGAAGAGGGATAGATCTAACAGCAGAAAACTCGATAGCATTAAATGCTTGGTACTATCGATAGTATAATAGCCAGACTCTATATATATATAGACAGGTATAACGGCAGAAAACTCAATAGTACAAAGTGCTTAGTACTATCAATAGTATAGATAGTATAGTATAAAGAGAAAGAGAGAGATAGAGTCCGGCTACTATATTATCAATAGTATCAAATGCTTGGTGCTATCGAATTGTGTGCCGTTAGATCTACCTTTTTGACCATTTTCACCCGTTAGATCATATTATTCAACTAACCACCCACTCAACCCTAGAGGATCACTATCATTCTAACCACACATCTCTTCATCCAAAGACTGAAAACTTAATAGCAAGTGTTCGAGCTGAGCTCGAGCGAGCCGAATATTGAGTCGAACACGAGCTGGCTCGCTCATTTGCCAGCCCTAATTATTGCATTGGACTTGGTCCGAATAAGTTCATGTTTTTTTAGGATTTAATCCTTTTTGTTTATTTATTTGAATCAATATTTATGTTAGATTTTTTACTTTTAATTTAATCGTCGAATTTTTAAGTTTGTTTTACCAAAGATGAAGTTTAGATTGGAAAAGATTAACTGTTGATTGATAAAAAATGAATGATACAAAAATTAGATGCATGAAAAATAAATTAAATATATATATGTAATTTTTTTATCATAATGAACTTAGTCTAAAGTAGGCTGAACTCAATTTTGGTATATTATGAAACTTTTTGAGTTTCGAAAGTTTCAACCAAAAATGAAATTATAAAAAACCAAACAACAAAAGTAAATATTTATAACAATCGTAAACCACTGAGTCAAAACAAGCATACCCTAAGACTAATATACCAACACACCAGATGCGGGTAATAATTTATTTCTAAGAATAAATAGGGAAAAAAAAAGTAATCTAGTTTTAAAATATTTAGCATGCCAAATATCCAACTGCCAAAACAATGAACATCTTTAAATCTTATGAAGCCTCAGTTTTCTACTGAGGTGGCGTGTTCCTGGGTGTGCAGGCATTCTCGTTCGCCTCGCGCTGCCTTTCTATTACTGTGTCCACACCAAGCGGGGTGTGCCCCTCGCCTCTCGCCGCCTTTTTATTACCGCGTCCACACCAAGCAGGATGCACCGCTCGCCTTTCATTTAATGCGTTCACACGCTGAACGCTTATGTCTCCGGCCCTTTACAGTTCCTGCCCTCTCAATGGCCGTCCTGTCGCCGTCGCATCGCCGTCTACGTCGCCACCATGCCCGGCAACATCATGCTACGCTAACTGTATGGTCCCAGCCGTACGGCTTCCTTCGCTCCTCCGGTTCGCCGAATCGTGCCGCTCACCTTTCAGCAGCCAATCATGTGAAACCTTCCAACTATGCAGCTATATAAAGGTCTTGCGCTCCTCTTCTCCGATATCGACTGCCCTGCTCCTCCCCTGCGTCCATGTGACGCCCCAACTTCCCAGGGGGTCACCCATCCTAGGACTACTCCCGTCCTAGCACGCTTAACTCTCTTAACCTCTTGGGTCTAGCCACCACCCAAAATGCTTAAGCCGGGTTAAGAGTTTAGCCCTATTAATATCTCATAAATAGGACTATCTGGGGTCTCACAATCTCCCTCCTTTAAGCCTGACGTCCATTTAAGCCCTGACGTCCTCGTCAGGCTCAGACTCACAAGTACCAGCCGATGTGAGACTCATCTCGCTAGCCCGTTATCCAGACCCTGGCTCAGCCGAGACTCATCTCACACTTCCGCCTGGTAATTGGCTCTGATACCATCTGTGATGCCCCAACTTCCCAGAGAGTCACCCATCCTGGGACTACTCCCATCCTAGCACGCTTAACTCTCTTAACCTCTTGGGCCTTACCACTACCCAAAATGCTTAAGCCGGGTTAAAGTTTAGCCCTATTATATCTCATATATAGGACTATCTGGGGTCTCACAGTCCAGTCCCCCCCCACACGCCCATGTCTCTGTTCGCTTTTTCCTTCCTTTTTTATTTTTTTACCCCTCTCTTTCTGACCCACCTGCCTCGCTTTTTTTGTTCCCCCCTCCCGCACCACCCCTTCTTTTCTTCTTTTCTTGCTTTTCCCTACTGGCTAACACAATTTTCTATCCTTGCTAGTTGTGTGTTGCCTGCTGAGTGCGGTCGCTATGTTGCTGCTTCTGTCACTCTTGAATTTTCCCGCCCTCCTGCGCGCTGTTTGGTACGTCAACATTACATCCATTCCCTAAATATATGCATGTGATCTTCCTGCTATGTGTGTTCTCTAATATGTTTTAGACACTAAAATAATAAAATAGAACCTTAGGTCGTAAACAGTAATTTTTCAGTTTTATCTAAGGATCCTTTGTTAGCAATTATCGATGGAACGCAGAGCAAAACTACAGTAACCTTCGCCATTGCAATCCTCGGCTGTGCTAAACTCTGAATTAAAACCATGAATATCACTAAGTATCCACCTCCACTACTAAATGACACGAGTACTAAGTTGGACTATATGGTGCAAAGAGTAGGTGACTACCTTTTTCCTTGATATGAATTAAGTTCTATTGAATAGTCTAATCTATCCTAACTTATTTGCTTGGCTGCAACAATGGAGGGCATAATTAATGTATATTGGATTATTACAAAAAAACTTCAAAATATACTATTAAAAAACTTCAAAATGTAGGCTGCATTGAATTTCCCTATAAAGAAAGCATGCTTCTTACTACTTCATTTTCACAATCAGATCAATATATATATAAGCAATGATTTAAACTATAATATTAGCAATGATTTAAACTATAAGACGGGTGACTCATTAAAATTTGAGGATTAACATATAATGTGTCTTATCGTTTAAGGACTGAAAGCGTAGTTGGGAACAAATAATAGATATAACAGAGATGCATCACACTGATGTACAAAAGTATCTAACATGATAAGATTTTATAAAATGACCAGAAATCCTTTCAGGATGCTTTAGAATGTATTGTTCATTAAATGTCTCTTTTCATGAGATATTTATTTATATATTTATATTACAATATGACAATCTATACTAAACCTAATTGGAATTGATGTGCAATCTACAGCGATGGCGGCACCGGTTGTCATCGATATTAGCTTTCGTAGACTACTCCGCAGTATATGCGCAAAGTTTTCTCTTCGGAGTGAGTTTAGATGCTACAGGGCGGTTTCGAGCTTTTGTAGATGCCGCGGTACCTAGGGTCGGCCCAATGATGGAGATGCTTACATGCTGGGGTACACCATCTACAAACATCAGACGGACCCAGGAGGATGCTGCTTGGACTGCTGTCGAGAGGCTTCGTGATGAATTACATTTTGAGATCAAGGATAGCAACTATGAGGAACGACAGTTTTACGAGAACTTATATGACCAGATTGCTAGCAAGTACGATGCACTGCAGGATCAACATGAATTGCTTAAGGTAGACTACGGTATTCTGAAAGGGCAATATAATTCGCTGGTGGACGAAAATGCAAGGCTTGCTACTAAGTGGAAAGAAGTGAAGGCAGAGATTGGCAAGTGTTTTGCAGTGGCTAATAGTTCCAATGTTGTTCCAATAGATAAGGGCCTTGCAACATTGAACACTGAGCTGCCAGCAATGCCTTCTACTGAGAATGCAGCAGTGGGTAATGATGTAGAGCATGCAACACCAACCAAGGAGGACCCCGCAACACCTTCTGGTTATAGGGACTGAGTTTTGTACTCTTTTCCCTTTAGTTATCTATGTTTTGCTTTTAGGGGAGAGAGGCCGGTTGAGTTTTGGGTTTGTTGCCGTTTCTCCCTGCCTATTAGCTTTAGTGAAAAACTTGAGGGTTGTGCAGATTTTCCTTTTGTTATGATGAGATTTGCGCTCCCTCTTCTTTTGGTGTAATCTTTAGTATGCTGTATAAAGAAAAAACACGTTTCTTTTTTGCTAGCTATTGTCCTTGATATTATATTTTCTGCCCTGAATTTTGATGCTGTAAAAAATTTATAGGTAAGCGAAATAGAGGAATCATAAAAAAATATTAGTCACTTGGAAAGCATTTGTGGCAACAAAAATGACATTAACTTGAGTGGCAAATATATGCTCAATGCAGCTCCAAGGAGTGGAATCAGCAAGATCGGTAGGTATGAACTCTAAAAACTCGAAAAACTCCAAAACTAGCAATCAAATGTGCTCGAATAGTTGAAACTGCTACTATAAAATCTGCCAGAATTTGACAAATTCTGGATCTAAGCAAAATTAATAGTACCTACCTTACTATCCAACTGGACAAGAGTTCCCCCAGGTTTGTAGGCTCACAATGAAACAAGAAAAAAAAAAGAAATTGCCACTCTACTCGAAGATGAAGAAAAATGAAATTTAGAATCAAATTCTAACAAAAACTCATTTCGAATTCAAAATCTACTAGAAACATCAAGTCAACTTACCAGGCAAAATTTGCTCCTAAACTTCAGCTACAAGAATGGACTAAAAACATTAACGAAATCCACAAACACGCAACTCTAACAGCAATTATCTCAATGAAACACCAACTCACATGAAATTTAGCTGAAAGAATTGATCCCCCAACTCAAGCACATTCCAATTTGATAATTGGAAGCTCCTAAGTCACCTAATTTCCTCCGCAGCAGCTTGCACACCTTGACTGTTGCTGCTGCAGAACCTACTGCTGATGGCTGCAGCTCAACTTGCTGTTGTGCTGGCTGCTGTCCACTGCAATTGATTGCTTCCTTGCTACTGCTGGCAGCAGGTACTGCTGCTGAAATTGCTTGAATGCTGGTAGCCAGCAAGAAGAGAAATAGGGAAAGGAAGAGAAGAAGAGAAAAATAGAGGAAAGAAAAGAAGGAAAAGAGAAGGAAGAAAAAGAAATGAAGGGGGGGGAGGGTGCATCCAGCTGCCTACTACCAGCCAAAAACTCCAATTACTTGGTAGATAAAGCAAACAATACGTCAGAATGACTATTACCAGGCAAAAAATCCAATTAGTTGATAGGTAAAGCAAACAATAAATCAGAATAGTGCCAGTGCCTCTATTTTCTTTCACAGAAGATAGAATTCAAATCATAATTCTACTTATAGAATTGCAGTTCAAATCATAATTAGAATTGGAACTCCTATCTTATTTGAACTCCAATCTGATATATGTCATATTGCAATTTAGACCAATTTTATACTTGAATAGAATTCGAGCTCCAATCTGATTTGAATTTCAATACAACTTGCATTGGAGCTCCAATCAGGTTGGAGCACATGTTAATTTGGACCATCAGTTTTATTGAGCTTTATCTGCTCAACATAGTTTTAACTTCACCCCGATTTTTTTCTTACAATTTCTTTCTCACGCATTTGTGATTTCTTCATTCTTCACCTACACAAATGGCCCGCGGCACCGCGTGGGACCTATACTAGTCAGAATGATGTATGAAGCAGGAGGGATGAAGTTAAAAGAAGATAAAAACAAAAAATAACACCAACACCACAACCAATAACAACAACCAAGCACTTGAATAATAATAAGAAAATTTTTTAAGTTTCGAGCTAAAAGCCAAAGTTTGATTTTGAAATCTCTAGAAAAGAAGAGATCGATTTGCTCAAAAGACTCAAAATTGAAATCTTCTTTAGCGAAAATGCGTAAAACAAATCCGTTAAGCAAGGAGCTCCTTGCTTCTTCAGCTGCAACTTATTTCTGACTAGTGCAGAACCCGCGCTTCGCAGCGGGTAAATAATATTTAAATTAATTAACATATATAAGTATTACAATTTTAAAATTAAAAAATTATAACTAACTAAAAATATTATAAAATAATTTTTATATAGTTACATTATTCTAACAACTTAATATAAATTTATATTTGATTTATAATTTAGAGCCGGTGTACGATATAGTTAAAACAGAAATGTAGGACCCCAATCGAGCCTGTCTAAAGTGTAGCACAATTATTAAAATTAAATTTTCTTATTATATTCGCATGAAATTAGGGGTGGAAACAAGCCGAGCTCGAGCGAGCTTACCTCGGCTCAAATTCGGCTTGAAATTAATTTCGAGCCTAAATTTAAGCTCAAGCTTGGATTGAAATTAATTCGAGCCGAGCTCGAGCGAGCCTAATTTCAAGTCGAGCAAGCTCGAGCCCTAAATGAGCCGCTTGAAATTTTCAACATTATACAATCAATAGTTAACTAGATTTTCACCCGTGCGATGCACGACTAATATAATAATATAGAATAATAAAAATTATTATGTGATGATAACAAAAAAAATTTTTAATTAATTTTATATTTTTTAACAAATAAAAAAATATATTATCAATCTTAATTATAGTACATATTAGAGTACACAAGCTAGAGAAAAAAAATTTTGGACCAAAATAAATATTCAACTAAAATGCGAAATTCAATTCTGCTCTATTATTTATGAATTGGTATGCAAAACAATTTATATTTACATATTGATATGCGAAATAAAATGATAACTAAAATTGATATGAAAAATTACAAATGACATTAATATTTAAGCATATAATGAGATCAACTAATTCTCTATTTGACCAAAATTAGAGTAAGCACACATATATTATGTTCGTACTGTCGCTTTTAAGATTTAAAAATATATAGATGTTGGTTTTCAAGAAAATATAAAGAAAAAATTTTGTTGCATGAAGATGAAAAGTTACATAAGTGACAGAAGGGAAAAAAATTACGAAATGAAAATTACAGAAGTGACAGTAGAAAATAATATGTTCTATTTTAAAGCATCAATATTTAGAGCGAAGAAAATTACAGGAGTGATGTGAGTTTTAAATTTTTTCTCTTTCCAAAAATGCCTCTATCCTTTTTTACTAATATTTTTATGTGCAGAAATTTTTAACCAATCATTTTTAAATAATTAACTAAGTAAATAATTTATTCCCAAATAAAGATAAATATTTTCCTTCTCACGCGTAATATCCGCACCGCTTAAATTTGAAAATGAAATCGTATCTTACATTTTGATCAGAAAGAACTAACTCTATAAAAAAAAATAAAGCAAATGCATGTTAAATTTGAAAATGAAATCGTATCTTATATTTTGATCAGAAAGAACTAATTCTAAACTATTCACCATCTCTGGGCGATGAAATTCAGGCATAGTATACAGACAAATCACTCTAACTTTGATCTTTCCATTTGTCTCCAAGAGGAGTATATCACGTATTGAATCATGCCCAAGTGCCATATCCTGGAAAAATAAGACATCCAATAAAAAATTAATACATCATATTTAAATAATAAATAAAAAAATATATGTTCTATTTTAAAATCAACATTTAAGAACTAAGAAAATTACAGGAATGACAGTAGAGAAAACAAATTACAAATGACAGTAGAGAAAAAAAAATTACGAAGTAAAAATTATATCTATACTACTTATAAATTCTTTCGCAAAGAATAATTTCAAAGCATCCGCCAATCATTTCGTTTTTACTTTGGTCATCTATACTGATTTTTCGCAACCAATCATTTCAAATAATTCGCAACAGATTATTACGTATTTCGCAACCAATAATTTTAAATAATTAATTATTTGCCACTATAAAATTTGAGTTTGAACATTTGTTTAGCAACTAACCATTTCAAATAATTCGCAAAGATTATTGCTTATTTCGCAACCAATAATTTTAAATAATTAATTATCTGCCAATACGAAATTTGAGTTTGACCCTTTTTTTCGCAACTAACCATTTCAAATAATTCGTAACAGATTATTGCTTATTTCGCAACCAATAATTTTAAATAATTAATTATCTGCCAATACGAAATTTGAGTTTGCAACAGATTATTTCCACCGCGAAAAATAATTCGCAACAGATTATTGCGTATTTCGCAACCAATAATTTCAAATAATTCGTAACCAAATATCCATATTTGAGTTTGACACGTGGCAAGCATATAGAAAGCCACGTGTCAGCTTCTCACATAGAGTTCATTAAGGGTTCTTATTTATATATAGTAATAGATTTGTATAGAACATTATCTATAATTTGATACAAAAATATGTCTAATAATTCAAAGTACAAAATAATTATATGAAATATAGTATTATAATATAAAAAAAATAATTTATGAGTTGAATATCTAATTTTTTTCAGTCTCACATGTCTTTTCTTCCGCCTTCAATCTCTATATTATTCATTTTATTTATGGCAGTCAAAATAAAATAAATTATATAGATAAATATTGGATTAAACTATCAATCATATAACTAAAATTAAATTTTATATGAATAAAAATTTTTATTTAAAAATATTCTGTATATTTTTTCAAGCATACAATTAATAGTAAGGTAGGCAACGGCGGGCATATGATGTTACTTGGTAACTTAGAGGGCTTCCGGCTTGGCCACTTAGGGGTGAGAGACAGAAAAAGAGAAAGAGAGAAACATATTGAAAATTTAGAGCTCTGTGAAAGAAAGAAAGAAAGAAAGGAAAAATATATAAATTTAGTAAAATTTTGCTCTTTTATTTGTCTATTGGGTTTGTTTTTATGGCCAACACATATTGGCCCAATTTTAACTAAACTCAGATTTTCACTCAGCCTATATATAATTAAAATATATTATATTATATATTTTGTTAATATATATATATATAGTGTAGAATTACTATGCTATCGAAAATATAGAGGATTTGATGTTTTCGAATTTTTGACCCTTTGATTAAGAATTGTATGGTTTGGATGATTGCGGTCCCCCCTAGGATTAAATAATATCCCTAGGATTTAGTGGTCCCTACAAGATAATAATAGTATTAATCCAAAGATAAAAAATGATTAAAGGGGTTGATCTAAGAATCAAAAAATCGAAAGCACCAGATCCTCTATACTTTTGATAGCATAGTAGCTCTACTATATATATATATATATATATATATTCGAGCTTTTCGAGCTTTTCGAGCCTAATTCGAACGAGCCGAGTAATACTCAAGCTCGGCTTGAAATGAATTTCGAGCCTTTTTTTTGGTTCAAGCTCGGCTCATTTAATTTCGAGTCGAGCTCGAGCGAGCCAAATATCGAGTCGAACGCGAGTCGAACGCGAGCTGGCTCGCTCATTTGCCTGCTGCTACATGAAATGTTACTATATTATGCAAATAACACTGTGTAGTCAGTAGTCTGATGGTCATATAATTTTTTATAGAACACAGAGTCATCGTAATTAATATCTTTGATCTGCAAATCACATTCATCTTTCAGTCTCTTAAGAGCAATACGTGCGGCATCTTGTTCAGCCGCAGCTGATGTAGGAAATTCTGTGCTCAAACATCGAACAGTTTCAACTATAATTTCACTCTGAGAAATTTGCAAATCTATATAGCCCACAAACCTCCCCTCGGTGTCCACGCTTAGTACACATCGTGGCACTTGTAACTGGAGCTGCTCATAAACGAACTGCAAAAGGAGGAAGCAGAGAAATTTGTTGTCCAAATGGTTACACAGCCAGGAAGTAAGAAAGAGAAAAATACAAACCTTTTTTTTCAAGAAACAAATAGCTAGTGTATAGATAAAACAGCCTGGAACCATTTAATAATTTGCAAAACTAATTTAAAACTTTGAGCAGGCAAAATTGATATGCAGTAACAAATATCAAGTATCAATATGTAAGGAAAATAGGACCCGAAATCAAGAAGTGAAAAAAACACACCAAGTCCATTCCGAAAAGAAAAAGAAGGAAAAAAAATGAAATATAACAGAAACTGTAAGCTGAGGGAAAAAAGAGGAAGTTCTACAAACCTAAAACACCGGGTCTATGCAACTGTGTAGACCGTCCCCTCGCCCTCTCCCTCTCTCCCTCCTCTTCGAATCCCCCGCCCTCTCAACGGATTCTTCGAGGCTCTTCATCTCTCTCTCTCTCTCTCTCTCTCTCTCTCTGTCCTTAGCTTTTGTTTAAATAGAGAAGAATACAAATGTTTTTTAATCTACAGTTGGCAAATTAGGGGGTTGTAAAGACTGAAGGTGGTCCTTACCTTCTGTTTAATGCGGAGCCAACAGGAGCTAAAGGGGAAAAAGGTGTTCCTAAGATAGAGGCATTTAATTTAGTCAGTATAGCAACGATTTGCAAGCACAGCATTTTCTGGCAGAGAACAGTCAAGAAATTATAGCAGACATCAAGCTAATAAAGGTATTAAGGTAATATGCAGGAACAGGCATTATTGAACAGCCTACCAACCTACCTTGTCTTATGGGCAGAGAAAGGTACTGTGCTGCACGCATAGGGCAACTATTTATAGAGGGAACCTAATATTGAAGAAGAGTATGCAGAAGAAGAGCAAAGAATAACCAATGTAAAATAAAACGAATAATTTTTGTACGCCTTTTTTTTGTGGCCCCTGGTTTGGACAAAGAGCCACACTCACAGAGCACAAAACCTAATATTACAAAAATATATTTTTTTCCTTTTACCCTTTTTTTCTGCCCACTGGTTTGGAGAAAGAGCCAAGGATGGCTTCAAACAGGGGCCAAATAGGCCTGGCAGCAAGTAGAGTAGGGGCCAAGTAGGGGGCGGCAAGGCACCAGCGATCAGAACCACCCTTAAGTTGCGGACTCGGCTGCAAGGCATCGGAGCCACACTCACAGAGCACCAGAAGAGGCAAAAGGGATGGCTCGACTACAACCTGGGAGAGAGAGGATCGCGCGGTGGGTGACAGGTGGAGGCGAGGGAGGGGAGCGTCGGATCGAAGAGAGGTTAAGAGAGAGAGAGAGAGAGAGAGAGGAAGAGAGAGAGAATGCCAGGGATGGAAGAGAGAGAGAGGAGCGGCAACTTGAGGAGAGGGGGAGCGAGAGAGAGCGGGGCTCAGCCAGGAGCAGAGGCGAAGAGAGAGAGAGGCTCGGGTAGAGAGAGAGAGAGAGAGAGAGAGGGGCGGAATGAGCGAGAAGCGCACTGCCACAGGGGGCAAAAAAAGAAGAGAGAGTGTGCCAGAGACTGCTGTAGAGGTGGGAGGAGAAATGCTTCGCAGCCACATGGAATGGAGAATAGAAAGACATGCCACATGGGATTTGTAGGAAGTGTCAAATAGTATAGTTAAAAGATCCTTCTGAGGATAATTTTAATGAAGTAATAGCATGAAGGTTAGTATTCTACACTCAAAAACTTCCACATACAACTTTCAAATCAGCCGACAACAGACAATAAGTCAAAATGCCTTAAAACATGCGACGAAATCAAATCTATTGTACAAGGCATTAGTGATCGAAGAAAGAAAAACTGGTGATCTCAACCAGATTAGGCGTTTGATAGGTTCTCACTTGAAAGGAGCGATAATTCGCCTTCGTCGTTTGGGAGTTTCTCTCGTCACATACATCTTCTCCATATCGTTCAGCGGGCGACTCGATCCATCGGGCAAGCTCACAAACTTCCAGCCGCCACTGCCCCCGCGCTTCCCTCCGGGGCCCAGCTTCTCGACTGTAAAGCTCCATCCGTCATCCGGTCGCCTCCTGCTGTACTTGTGGCATTTCACCTCTCCAGCAACCTGGCAAAGATAATTAGTATTTGACGGATTGATGATGCTAAGATTTCAGCTTCTTTTGCGTACTCAAAAGTCAAAAGGCTGCGTTAAATTTGTATTCCAAATAATCTACAAGCAATAAAAGAACGACCCTATATATGCTATTCTTTCTGCAATGGATAAGACCATTTGGATCAGTAAAAGATAACAGGGATGGCGTTTGGAGAATTCATTGATCATGATGCATTCAAAGTTCTCTTTTAGTGGAAAGAAGTCGAGACCCCCTTAAACCAAGAGACATGACCCAGCATATTAAAATTTGGACAACTTCTTTTCAGATTTTTGTTGAGACTACAGTAAAAATTTCTTACACTTTCTCCTTGACTAATAGTAAGTCAGCCATCAAAACAGTAAAAACTGAACTAACCAAAATCAGTTGTTTGCATATTAGCAACTCTTAGTATCTCTCCTACATAAAGATGCTAAAACTAGATTAAACTCGGATACTATTTATACAAAATTAAAAATTTAACCTTTATTTACATAATATATTCCATGGCAGGTAAGTACTAGAAGAAATGTATATTATCACTAAATTCGAACAAAAAAAAGCATATTTTTANACCAAAATCAGTTGTTTGCATATTAGCAACTCTTAGTATCTCTCCTACATAAAGATGCTAAAACTAGATTAAACTCGGATACTATTTATACAAAATTAAAAATTTAACCTTTATTTACATAATATATTCCATGGCAGGTAAGTACTAGAAGAAATGTATATTATCACTAAATTCGAACAAAAAAAAGCATATTTTTATACCAAACTTGTTTACTCAACTTAAAAAGTATTTGGAGACAGCCCCAAATTGACCAATTTCTCAAGCAAGTGGTTAATTGAAAGAATAGAGCTTGTAACCATGTGATAACAAGCTGAAGATTTTCCCACTTGCACTAAGCAATGGATTCTCTACTCAACCCGAAGTAGTTTGGGAAATAGCATGGGAAAATCAAAGTACTTACTTTCTTCTTGTTGAAGTTCAAGCGCTGAACAAATTCTTCATACAGCATCTGGTCTTCCTTCATAGAGATCTCATAGAGAACCTCATCAGGATCTCTTGTGGTGCCATCCCAACCCTCTGGCATGACCTTGAAGTCGGGCTTGTATGGAAGAGATGCCACATGGAATTCCCTATCATGCGAGTTGAAGAATCTGCAAGATAAAAACAGGAGGCTCTGTAAGGAGCACGTTCTTTATGTTCACTTGATATGCTAAGCGAAATTTGTAATTCTAGGTTACACATAACTTTGATAGTTGTTGTTCCCAGAGGAAACACAGATCTCCTAATTCACAAGCAGAACAAATTTCACCTAAAAGGAAGGAGAATCATATAGTTCCTTCTTATGCCGTTTATTTGCTGCTACGGAGAAGGTAACACTTAAAACCTCTTCGCAGGTTTCTATTTATAGGTTGTTATCAATATCCAAGGCTTAAGAAACATGCTGTGGTTTCTGGTGTCTCAAACTTGAACCTAACTAGGGCCTAGTAAAGAGCATGAATTACCATACTTGACAAGTATCGTGAGATTCAATGTGATAAATCAAAAGGGAGAGAGATTAAGGCTGCCGACCAGAGATATTTAGGATACAACGCCTATGTAGATAGATAAACTTCTGTAGCTGTTCTATACACAATCTCATATGTATAGAGATACTTCTGTAATGCAAAACCTATGAGACAGGTTCAATGGAGCACCGTTACCACTGTTTCAAGACCACCATCTAAAATTGCTACCTGCACAAAGCAACATTTTCTATTGCAATTAGGAATTCTGAAATCTGAAGTATTCCACCAGTGTTGTGAGTTGCAAACATTATCTTCCATCTAGCAAGCAACCTCTTTCCGCACTTTCACATATTGAACAATCTTCAGTTCTTCGCATACCAAAGTAATCTTTGCTACATACTACATATCATACAACATCCAAACAATCAAGTAAGATTGAAGCCTGAGACTACCATATCAATATTGAAATATTAGCTCTATTACTGATGAAATTCGATTGGCACATGATTGAGAAGCACTAGTAACTTCCCAGTTGACCAGGAATCAGAATAGAATGTCTAAGGGGTTGTTAGCACTAAGAGACAAGTCATTAAATCTTTCTTTCATCGAACATCCTCACCATCAGGTTGTGTATGCTAGTCACAGCAAATTGTGCAGACTAGTCACGCGGTAGTGACATCACTAGCAACTTACTCTTGTGAGTTAACTTAAGCAAGTCGAATGAGTCCAACTTGTAACTTATAGTTCGAAACATCAGCCATACCATTTTTATGAATTTATGATTTTGAAAAATGTAATCCACAATAAATGCATGATTCAGGTTTCACAAGGTTCCGCCTGAAAGATAATCGAGTAGAAATATAAGCATTGTGAAATATCTGTTCTAATAAAATGAATTCAGTACCAGAGAGTCAGAAAAGAATCCAAAAGCTAACTTGCTACAAATATATCAAAGATGAAAAAAATATCCCTTTTGAAGTTAAAAATGAATGACAGAAACAAGATTGTGACTATTTATAAGAACTACTACAAAATCAGATAGCCCAATGTTCACCAGCTTCCAACAAGAAATAGAAGTTGAATGCTTCTCAAAAACACCAAATATTAAGAGCATAATGAAATGAAAAATGGAAATCTCTAATAGAATTTAAGATAAAATAAAGGAAAATATAAAAATAAACATGAAATACATTTCTTTGTAAAACAAAAACTCAGTTTAACCAAATTCTTATAAAACTTTTAAATGTCACAGATCTATTATTTTTATTTTAGTTCTATAATGCTCCCTCATGGTTATCAATAAGTGTAGTTAGTTATGATGAAGCTTTAATACTGAAAAATAAATTATGAAACCTTCAAGAGGACTCTAGATGAATAGATGTATGGTTAACACTAAAATCTTGCAGACCTCTGTACTCTTATGTTACAAGGCTAAGAATGTGGCACATATCTAGGACCTGAAAACCCAGTATTGAATCAGAATAGTTCCACTAAATTTCCACAAATCAATCAATCTCACTATTTCATTTCTCACTGAACTTGTTTCATTGCATCTGGATGGGATGCTTATCGCTAGAATTATAACTCATTTCCTTTTTTTTTTTCATTTTCAATCAATTCATCGATCATTCATGAAAATGACTTGTCTTCGACCAGCATTTTTTTTCACATTCATAACCATTTCATAGTTGAACTGAAATGTGAATCCAAATCATTCAATAATCAATCAGTCATTCCAACATGACAACTTTATCAACTAAAAAGGAACAGCGGCATCAAGAACAACACTTACTCAGGGAAGTTATCGAGGAGGATCTCGACGGAGTCATCGAGGGGCCTGCCGAGCTTCTTCTCCTCCTTCTCCATCTCCTTGAGCTAGAGGATGGCGTGGACGCGCTGCCGCATCACGCGGAAGTCCTTGGCGAGCCGCTCCACCGAGTACACCTCCGGGTTCTCCTTGTGGAGCCGGTACATCTCCACCTTCTCCGAGTCCTTCAAGTAGGCCCCCCGTGCCCCGGGCTCTCTCACCTACTTCAGGAGCTGGTACGTCTCCATCGTCCGATCCCCCCACCCGTCCACGAAAGCCTTGCTCTCCTTGTTGTCCTTCTCCAGCATCCGTAGGATCTCCTCCTCCTCGTCCATGGCCCGCGCCTCCGTCATCTCCGCCGAGGTTGTCGGCGGCGGCGGCGGGGCGCTCCCGGGGGCGACTTGGCGGCCTACGGCGGCGCCGTTGAAGTGGTCCTTGGTGAGCCCCATGGACCAAGAAGAGGCCTCGCCCCAGTCGAACCCGGGGAGCACCTCACCTCCGGATCGGAGCTCATCGGATCCACCCCAGTCGCCGTCCTTGTCCCCCTCCTTGCCGCCGCTGGAGGAGGAGAAGGTGCGGAGAAGGGAGGAAACCGTAGGATTCGGATTGAGGGAGGAGATTAGGTTTTGGGGAAGAGGGGGAAGGAGGCAGCGGAGGAGAAAGGCTCGTATGGCAATCATTTTTTTTTTTTCTGCTTCTTCTACTTCTTTCTCAGTCGGGGGGTTTAAGAGGGGTTGAATTGGAAGACTGTAGAAGGCAAGTCCAAGAATATCAACAGAGAATAAAAAAGAAGGACAAAGTGAGGCTCTTTGAGTTGGCTATGCTTAATTTTCTTATTTTTTAAAAGAGATTTGATAAATTTTTATTTTTATTTTATTTTTTGTATTTTTACTATTTAAAGTAAGATCAGTATCTCTGATCTTCAATTACAATTGCTACTGCTTTACTATCTTAGCCTAAAAAGAAAATAGCTAAAGTAATTGAGAAATAATCAACAACTAGGCATGTCACAAACTAAAACTGCACAAAGATATCACCTTTAAATTGAAATATGAATATGAATAAAAACAACATCTTTAATCCCTAACTCAGGAGCCAAAATAACATTGTGATATACTAATGAAAACACCAAAAAATAATAGCTTTTTAACTGTAATACTCTCGACTAGAAACATATTGCAAAACCCAAAAATATTTCTTAAAGGAACAGTACAGGAACAATTTGATGGGGGTTTAAAGCGATTTGGATACCGAAAACGAAATGCAACCGAAGGTAACAGAGAATTAAGCAAAACTTAGACATAGTTTGATCCATTACGTCTATTAAATAAGAAAAAATTAGGGTTTTCAGTGATTTATACCTTGGAAAAGAAAAATGGAGGAGAGTGGAGACGAAGAGGAGAACTCAAAACCCTAAAACCGCCCCATATTAGGGGAAAGGAGATAAGAATGGGGTAAAATATTTTGGAACCCCCTCAACAACGGATTGTTTTCAAATACAACCCGCTACTCAATTTTTACTTTTTTAGTAAGTAAAAACTTGTGAATAACTTATCTAAACTATTAATCATTTAGAATTAACTATTCAACTATTTAAAATTTTAGTTTACTATCTAATTTTTTAATTTATTTAATTTAAAACAGTTGATAATATTTTAACTTCAAAATTTAATATAATTATTTACTCTAATAAATTTACAGCTGCGCATCAGCGTATCATTGACTGACACAAATCAAAAAAATTAAAAGATTAGATAATAAAATTAAATTTTTGAAAGAATGTATAGTCGAATCAAAATGATCAAAAGTTTAGATACATTATGTACGTATTCATCGTTTTAATATCATCTTATTTTAAAATTATTTTTATTCATTAATAGTTAATAAAACTAGTAGTTTCCAATTAAATAAATCTTCTAATTAAATTAATAAAAAATATTTAGATTAAAGATTTTAAATGTTTGAAATATATTAATTTAAAACAAGATGGGGGTATCTCAATTTATTGTTAACTACGAAGTGATATATCACGCTCTTAATGCTGCAACTCTCTATTCGGCGCATTTAACTGAGTACGGTCCTTATTTTTAGCTTTTTAATCTCACCTTAATTTTTAATTATTTTCATTTAATTTATTTTTTTTTAAAAAAATTGAACTTTGCAAGATATTAGTCATTATTGAGACTTAGTTTAGTATTGAGACAAATCTAACGCTATTAGATAAAATAGAGTTGGGGTAAAAATATATAGGAATATGTTTCTGCGTTCTTCGGTAGAAATGTAGAAAATATATCGTAACCGACTGATCGCAATATACGAAATGCTATATTACGTATAGAAACAAACATGATATTTTTTCAACGTATTTTCTCACTGCATGTAATGCAATCAACTCGCAATCTCAAACGAAGCCTAAGTTAATAAAATTAATAGTTTCCAATTTAATAAATCTTCTAATGAAATTAAAAATATATTTAGATTAAAAATATTTAAAATTTAAAATATATTAATTTTTAAAAAATGAACTTCTTAATTTTTCTTTTTTTACTTATAAAGAAATGATATATCACGCTCTTAAAGCTGCAACTCTCTTTTCGGCACATTTAACTGAGGTGTCAATGCTTCTTATAACAACTTATATTTATTAAATTAAAATAAAAAAATTATTTAGTAATAAATAATAATGTAGCAAATTAAATATAGTGTTTGGTCTCTCAGATCTCAACTGTTGATCTGAACAGCAGAAACAAAATGGTTCCGATGATGATCGGACGGTCGTGAGAGATTAACAGTAAATGATTTAAATTGCAGCTACTCCTAAATTAAGTTACGAATTAAAATCATTTATGACTTAATAATAATGGAAGGTACGATGTCATTGTAACTCGAACTTGCCCCAAAATTTTTTTTATAATAATAATAATATTATTATTATAGATCTAGTAGTTGCCTACATGGCTATATTGGATTGTAGTTAGTGACATTTAAACCATAGTTAGTTAATTCGGATTCGGCAAAAATTCGGTACGGATATAATTCGGATAAAATTCGCCTTTTAATTTTTAAATTCGTTGAAAAAAAAGGCTAAAAAACATATTCGCCAATTATTCGGATACGTGATTTATACGGATATTATACGCTCACCAATTAAAAATTCGGGATAAAAAATTCGGCTATTAAATTAAGTTTTTTTTTTTTCGCAAGATTTATGCTATTAGCATAAATACTCATATTTTTTAAGAATATAATAATAAAGAGCTACAAAATTAAACTAATTAAGTAAAAAAAATAGTAAACTATATTATGCCAAAATAAATAAATAATTAAGCAAATAAGAGATCAAGATAGTCCATATTTAAATATAAAATATAAAAGGTTCACATACAAGCATAGTTAGAAACTAAATACAAGATGACCTAACTCTAAGTAATAAATCATGTTGTTACCCGTCAATCATGCATCAAACATAACCTAACTCTAAGTAATAAATCCCACTTCATTGGTTCTGAGTCTTCACTCTTCATACAACAATAAGCAAATTAATGAATGTAACAACAAGTAACAACAACGTAACTAGGTTCTAGAACTAATATGGAAATCCGGAGTTTAGAGAAAGAGAAGGATTCTAAAGTTAGACATCTTCAAACTCTTATTCTCCAGATCTTCTCATTTTATAGTGAAAAATTACTTCATTTCTAATACTAAAAAGTTATGTTTCAAAAATTAAGTAGAAACCCCACTGAGTCAATGGTCCATGAAAGACCACAACAAAATCTTCCTTTTGCAAGTGTCGACAAGATCATGAAATTGATTAGGCATAATACAAGAGTTCCTGGTCCCTAAGTTAATAAAGATTATTTAGCTCTATGTTTGGGTCTTCTATGTGTCATGGCCACACCATGACAGGTTAGGAAGAGGAGTAATTTGGGCGCTAGGGCGAAGCTGGAAGAGGGTATCCGACAAGATGATACCGAGGATCTAATGTGAGACAAAGGCGGCGGAAGTGCTTACTTCACAGAGGGTTGGGTTAACGGTTAGCGGGCTCGTGGTTGCTGTGGAAGGCGACCGATCCGATAAGTGAAGGAGGAGGACTGAGGCATATAACGGCCCATCAAGCGGAAGCCCGATAACAATGGACGGTCCCGCCCAGGAGTTGGGCCATCTGTTACTCTATTTTACAATTGCACATTTATTTCCCCACTTTTGTAATTCTTTCATATTGGTCCTTCTATTGTAGTAGTATAAGTATCAGCTCGTCCCTGTAAGCGCGCCTTGTTTGGTTAGGGGATAGGGATAGGGATAGGCCCTTATCCCCCCTTTGATACCCAAACGCTAATTTTTTACCCGAGAATAGTAGTTCTCGGTTATCCCCACCAATACCTCCATTTTCTATATAAAACTACTTAAAATTGTTCTTATTCCCGGGAACAACCCAATTTTCATCCAAACGCTATTTTTCTTATCCCCATACTTGTACCTATCCCTGTAATAGCTAGTTCTTGCTTCTACCCGAACCAAACTGTACGGTTCTATTCGAAAAGAATTACAATAATTCCCAATTTCCCCTAACCTCATCTCTCTCAATTCCCCTCTTCTTCTCCCTCTGTATCTGCTCCTCTCTATCCCTCTCCTCTCGATCTCCCTCCTATCGTCTCTCTCACTACTCCGGCTTCATCCTATCTCATTACCAGGATCTCGGTGCTGAGCAGAGATTGAATTGGCGCGAGGCCTTATCATCATTTCCCAATCCAGCTCTTCCTCAGCTGTAATTACTTCATCGGAAGGGGAACAGGATCAGGTAATCTCCAAATTCCTCATCCCTAATAGCCATCCAATCGATTAGAGGTTGCTAGTAGGTCGGAACATAACACTATGTTTGGGCATAACAGAGAATGGACACACATTCAATTTAAGCACTCGAGCCATTTGTGTATAAAAACAGTATCCATCAGATGGACTAAAAGCTTCCAACTTTTGCTTTGAAGAATGAAAACTCAAATCGTACCTGGTTTGTAAAGAACCACCCGATTACCGATCTATCGTTGGATAGTGGAAGCGGAGGCGGAGGCGGAAGCGGAAGAGGCAGAGGCGACGAGGAGGGTTTCGATTTCTGAGGAGTGAAGAACCCGATCTTCGATCTTCGATTTCTGAAGAAGAGGGCTTCCGATGGCGTTCGGCGAGCGACCGGAAGGGAAGAGGGAGACCGCCGCAGGGGTCGGTGGCAGGGCCGCACCGCCGCAGGGATGAGAAGTTAGGGCAAACCCCTTTTTTTGGGAGGGGTGGAGGTGGAGGTGGAGGTGGGGCGATCTGCCGATCTTTCAGGAAAGGTGGGGGGCGCGAGCGCCGTTCTTTTGGGAGCGAACCGCATATAATTCGCAAACAATTACTTTTACCCAAAAAAATACATTTTTTTTAATTTTTAGAAAAAATATGAAAATCGCTATTTAATTCGGTTTTTAAAAATTTCGTAGATATTTCACAAAGAATTCGCGAATTAACTCACTATGATTTAAACAATGACTATGAGATTAATTAGCCAATAATGAGTATATTCTGAGTAATTTATTCAGATACTTTATCAAATAAACTTTGCTTATTGATCACTATGATGGTAGTTGCCGTGTTTAGACTGAGTACATGGTTTTAGCATATTTTGAATTGGAGATGATGACAACAATGATAGTGATGTTTTTGTCATACATTTCAAATTTCTCATATATATATATATAGAGAGAGAGAAAGAATTCAGCTGAGATACTATCGATAGCACTAAACGCTTGATGCTATCGAATTTTCTGCCGTTAGATTTATTCCTTTCATCATTTCTAACTGTTAGACCATACTATTCAACCAACCACCCACTCAACCCTAGGAGACCACTATCAACTTAACCAAGGACCACTATGATCTTAACCGCACATTTTTTTTTAAAACAAAATCTTATATAAGGTGCTTGATCTCTTATTATATACAAGAGAGCCCAATGACTAGACAATAAATGGGCCTAAAACTTTTGTCAAATCACAAATGCATGATGCAAAAGCCCATGGGATGACTCGCCCCGTTGGGCTGGTATGCTCTTATAAGTTATAAGTCGTTTTTTTATGGTGAAATTTTTGTATCGATGATTAACATTATTAGACTTAATTTAATGTATTTGAAGTGTCTAGAGAATAACTTTTACGGTTTTTCAATATTATTTACCTAATGATCGAAATGACTGAAAAAAAATACTCGCAAAGCATTTAACTGAATAGATTTTAAGTTAAAACGGGGGTTCGAGTCACCACTTCTCTGAATTATATATAGTATCAATTCAGAAAGAGTTATTGTTAGGGGGGATCCATGACCTATTTATACAACACCTGCACATGTATCCCCATTATCACTAGTAGTGATCATATATGTTTTTTTTTAAGAGGAAGGTAGTATGCTACCCGCGTCGTTTATTTCATTTAGAAATAAATTTAGCTGTAAATGTGAATCAACTAGGATTTGAACTTAGGTCTCGGGTACCAACCATCAAGTTCTTTGCCACTTGCTCTAGGGATAGTCGGTTAGTGATCATATATGTTTCTAATAATATTTAAGCACTTCTCTCACAACAGTTTTTGCATTTATTCTCACAAAGAAAAAAAAAAAAGTTAATGTGGAACAAAAATATTGAGTCAAATAAAGCCTACATGATCTCTATCTATATGTATTAATCTATTTCATGTACATTCTACTACAGAATTGTTGTGAGATATCTAAAAATATTCCTAGCCTTTGTGTATCCAGAACCTATCAACACACTTTTTTTCACACAACAAATAATATGAAAATACCAAAACAAATTACAGAGGCTCGGGAAAGCGAGGGAAAGGAGCTATAGTAGGTTTTCCCTATCTGGAAAGGATTCGCGGATTTGAAATACTCGATCTCAAGAAAGAGCCCATCTGATTCCAGAAAGAAGACTTCAAACCTAGAAAACGAACCTGAACTGATTTCCTCGATCCTTCTTTCGCGTATTCTACTTCTCTAGACACACCGTACTGAATGTACTCCGGTTCTTCAAGAAATGGTAGTGGAACCGAACCTTGAGACTCGAGGTTCTTTATCCACCAATGCAACAAGAAGTTAACAACCTGCAGTGTACAATAAATCAGACTCGAATTATTTAATTTTAGTAGTTAATCGAACAATACGATTATTCAGAATATCAAAGTTAACAACGCTAGTCTATTCAGTTATTTATCACAAAATCAAATATTGGTAGGAGCCATAAAATTGAAATTTGGAAGTGCTACATACCTCGGGAACCTCATCATGTGGGCAGTGACCGGCGGGGCTTATCTCATAGTAAGTGTCATGACCTGACACCGCCAATTTGGACAGCTCAGGCCCACAACAGACTCGGCGAACGGACAGAGTTTCCTCTGCCCGCCCAAGGCGTAAACAAAGTCCATGCATACATATCCAAGCAAGAGATATTAGCATCAAACATTTGGGAGAGGTATACCACAGATGCAAGAGAATTAAACTATCTATTACAACACTTTCACATATGAAAGATTTACACTCATTAACTTATTATATTTTTTCTCCTTTACATACAAAATGATAACCTCACCAATATGTACATCACATTTCTTTCACAAAAGCTTTTACATTTCTTTTCTCTTGCTACACACGGGGGTAATGATCTAGTCCCGGTGGTCCACACTATCTAGGGCTCGATGCCCACGCCGCGATCCTCGACGAATGCGTTCGCGCTTAGCTCTGCAAATTAGGGTGTGAGAACTAAACAAAGTTTCTAGTGGATTCGGCCACCGACCTTGTCGATTTTCCCACTAGGTCTAAGAAAGGCATGGAAATAATAAAGAGGGTAATATGACAAAGAAGTAATGAATAGAACAATAAGCCTAACATGCTCATATACATCTATCATGCTTCAAATGTGTAGATATGCCTTTGCCAAACATGTCAATAAGTATGAGTTCCACTATGTCTATAACAATGTCATTTAGAACTTTCCTTCCATCTATAAAACTTTTTAATTGCAATTTAGTCTTTCTTGTAATTCGAATTTTTTTTAACTACGTAATGTTTAATTGACATTTGTTTTGTGATAGAAATTAGTTTTAACATTTATTTGTACCCATAACACTTTTGATAAAGTAATAGGCTTTTATAGTCAGATTATTTGATTTTTTTGAAATGTTGGGTTTTTAATTTTCATTATCTATGCATTATTTTTTGAAATTTTTATAGTGATTAATTGAATATATGATTTTAATGATGATTTAATGTTTTTTATATTTAGTGGCTATTTATCTTATTTTTGTTGGCATTTGTGATTAATGTTAGATATTTTATAGGCAAATGTATTTTGCTTTTAGTGGCCTTTTTAATTGCCGGTATAGAGTAATCTTTAGTGGCAATTATTTTGCTCTTTACCGGCCGCCAATAAAATTGCCGCTAAACTTTTATCGACCACATTTATAGTGACAATTATTATAATTGTCGTTAAAGAGAGTAGCGGCGATTATAATCGTCGCTAATCTATGAGATAATTGCCGCTAAAAGGTAATTTTGTTGTAGTCAGGCGGTTTACCAAACAAACGTTCATAAGGAGATTGATTAGTTGTAGTCAGGCGGTTTACCAAACAAACGTTCATAAGGAGATTGATTAGTTATAACGTTAGAGGGAACTCTATTAATGGTATAAATTCCAGTAAGAGCAGCTTCCCCCCAAAATTATTCGGGAATAGATGCAGCGATGAGAAGAGTACGAACAGTGTCCAAAATGTGTCGGTGCTTACGTTCGGCACAAACATTTTGTTGAGAGGTGCCGGGACAAGAGGTATGAGAAATTGTTCCATCTTGCTTAAGAATTGATAAAAAAAAACTCTTCTTGTTTATATTCTGAAGCATTATCAGATTGGAAAACTTTTATAGTGCGAGAAAATTAGATTTTCATCATAGTAGAAAATTCTCGATAAATGCCTAACATTTCAGATTTCTGACACATCAAATAGATCCAAGTGTATCGTGAAAAATCATCAACAAATATTCCAAAGTATCTTGATCCACCTATTGAAGTAATAGGAGATGGACCCCAAACATCAGAATGCACAAGATCAAAAGGTGCAAGAGCAAAAGATTTACTATTACTAAATGGCAATGCTAATTGTTTTCCAAGTTGACAAGAAATACAATTAAAATCGAATAACTCAACTGAACCAAGTTTACCGCTAGAAGCTAAGCCTTTGACTCTGGATTTGGAGATATGACCAAGACGTGAATGTCAAAGTCTAAGAGAATTAGAAGATAACCTAGAATTCGTAACAACGGCAGATGAAGATTGAGAAGGTGCAGTGAATCTAGCTCAAACATACGACCAACTTTATGCCCGGTCCCAGCGATCCGTTTGGTCAGTGAATCTTGCACAACAACACGAGTACGAGAAAAACAAATATCAAAGCCAAGATCACATAATTGCCCTACTAAGAGAAGATTCATTGATAGTTTAGGGATCAAATATGCATCAGATATTGATGAGTCTTGAGTATTAATGGATCCCAATATGGCTAATACGCATAAGTGATCCATCGGCAGTTCGAATAGGAGAAATGTTGGAAGCAACATTTTTCAAAGAAAAATTGGAACGATTGGGTGTCATATGATTGCAACAAGCTGAGTCAAAAAACCAAGAAGAATTACTTGATGCGGCAGAAAGAGCAGAAGATTGTGAGTTTGTGTGGGACAACACATGATTTATTATTGCCTCAAGATCCTTTGCGGAAATAGTAGGGGTGGTAGAAGTAGCTTCAACATTTGAACTAGTGTTAACAGCAGCAGCAGGGGTGTTAACAGCAGCAGTAGGGCGGCAGAAAAAGTCATTCTTGGTTCTTTCTTGGTCACGCCTTTTTCTTTCAAGTTTCCAACAATTCTCAATTGTATGTCCTTTTTTTTTGCAATATTTACAGGAATTAATGGTTGTGGGATTAGAAGCAGTGGCCAAGGCGATATTAGTAGGCACAATTGTGGTTGATAATATATTATCAAAAGATACATACAAAATATTCTTCCGAGTTTCTTCAGCAATCAATTCAGCTACAGCTTTGTCAATACTTGGTAAAGGATCACAATGTAACAAACTTGTTCGAACATGTTCATAATTATCATCCAATGCTATGAGAAATTGATAAAGATGCATAGCATCGTGATATTCATAGAATTTCTTAGCATCATTAGAACAATCCCACTGAGGTTCAGATAAAGGCAATTGATCCCAAATATATGACATTTGTGAATAAAAATCAAATATAGATTGACTTTTATCTTGACGCATGCGATGTAAAGTAGTAATACGTTGATAACGAGAAGCACTACTAGTAGCAGAATATCTCTTGGCTAGAAGATCCCATACCTCTTTGGCGGTATCAAATTTACCAAATTGCTGACGAATTGATTTGATGGATGTGTTATCAAACCAAGAAATCACTTTATGATTGTTATTGTCCCATTCTTCTATTCTGAGCTTGTACGCACCATCAACTTCATTCGTCTCACAGACTGGTTCTGTGATATCTCCGATGACATATCGCCTTAATTTACGTCCTTTGAGAAAGTTTCGTATGTCTTGAACCCATAGAGTATAGTTGGATCCATCGAGAATAGTTTGGATAGGTTGTGCGATATCTGCTTGAGCCATATATGAGATAATTTGTAAAAAGATGAGCAAATTGATAAGTCTAGAATCTCATCAATGAACAAATCCTCTCGGACTGCTGAAGTATATCTTCAGTGCGCAAGAAAAAAAAAATCACTATCTCCTCAAAAGAGTGGCTCTAATACTATGTTAGAAATATTCAAGAAGAAAAAGAAATAGTGAATTAAAAGAGCAGAAAAACTCTTTGTTTTTCTATGTTCTCCATTAACACTAATATATACATGATTCTTACATCCCAAAATGACAACTTGGCCAATCATAGAAATAAAATATTATACAATCATATACATGGTAGAGTAGCACAAATTATGTTGTAGGATTTTCCTCAAATGGAAGGTTGTAGAATCTTCTTCATATAGAAGGCATATAATATTCAGATGGAATGTCCAATCCCAATCAAGGAATAATATTTCTTCAATCAAGGAATAATATTTCTTCAACAGCATTCTTGTCACGCCACGAGGCCGATCCTGTTTAGTCGGTTCGGGTACGTCGAACAGACGCCGAATGGACAGCACCTCCGCTGTCCGCCCAAGGCTCAACAACAAGTACAATCAAGTAGAAAAATTTGCACAAGCGTAAACATACATATATGGCTTGCATGAGGGCAAGCAATAGCCAAAGTGAAAGTACTAACTAAACAACATACAAGTTACATTCTTTTCATCATTTCTTCTCTTGATACATCACATGATATCCCAAAATATAACTTTTTGCATTTAACATACGTCTTTTACATCATTCATATTCTCCAAAATAGGCCTTCGCATTCTTTCATTTAAACATTTATAATCATCAAGTACAAAAGATGATATATAAAGGGATATGCAACTACACAAAATATAACCAACGAGGGTGGTCACTGTCTATGGCGTGATACCTTTACCGCGATCATCGGCCGGCTCACTCGGTCCGGGCTCTATGAAAAAAATGGGGGTGAGAACTACAACAAAGTTCCCAGTGGGTTCGGCTGCCGACCTCGCCTACTTTCCTACTAGGTCTACATCAGGCATAATAGAAGAATAGATAGATAGTAGCTAACTAAACAAATGCAGCTAATATGCCTGAATAATACAGTCAATGCTATGCTCAAATAGACTGCTCATGATGAATGCAAGATCCACTTTCCAATTTTCGGTCCTTTTGGCTAACCCGTAGGTTTCGCCTCAACGAACAGCTTACCAATTCTGATCCCTACTATCGGACCCTCAGCTTCCTCCCGACGAGACCAATAGACTCACTAATCAAATCCCTAATATCGGGCCCTAAGCTTCCTCCCAACGGGACCGTCCTCTGGGCAACACTAACCCAGTGATGACACTCCGGAGCTCATTGCTCGAAGGGGAGCTACCACCCTCTGAGCCAAGACTTATAGGTGAGTATGATCAATTCTTAACTTTAAGGATACCAAGTTCAATCCAATCCTTCACTATAAGAATGCAATGCTCATATGATCCTTAACTTTAAGGTTGTTATGTCATAATATCAACTATCTTACTTTATTTGCATTCTTTAATTTTTATTAGTGTCACATGCATTCATTAATGCCACACGCACTAAGTGTTCAACTCTAGCATTCAAAACTCATTGATGCCACTCTATGTGTTTACTAATGCCACACAATCCATATGTCATAATGTTATTTTGTTCTTTATCTCATCTAAGTCTTTGTCACCATTCATGCATACATAGGGTTTCCACTTTATTCAACATTAACATATGTATCTTTATACTACAAGCATGCAAATAATATATCTCGATCAACCCTATAATGCATAATGATCATATATAGCCTATGCTCAAGAAATCACACATTAGACATAAAAGAAAATTCATCAATTTCGGAAAGCACCACCCACCTCGTATGGTTGAAAAGATGCTACGGTTCAAATCTCGTAATTTTTGGGCACCTATTCTCTCGCCTGCGGCAAAACGAAGCCAAATTAGGCTTTTTCCCCAATATCATTGCATTGACTCGTCAAATTGGCGAACCGAGTCCACCAACGAGTTAGAAATATCCCCAATTTGGTTTCTATAAGGTCAATTTGCCTTTAAACCAACCTAGGGCAAAAGTTTTAATTTTGGTGCCCTAATAATGCCATATAGCCATATACCTTGGTTTGATCTTAGAGCTAAGCAAAAATAAGCTTAGAACCATCTAAGAATCCCTCTAAAACCATTTCTAGGTCATTTAACCCATTCCTAGGGCATCTAAAGCAAACCCTAGAAATTCACCATAAGAGCTCATGGATAAACATGAGTTTTTCATGGATTTCATAGCCTCTACTAGGATTCCCATCTTGTAAGAAGATCAAATCCAAAAGATTTAGAGTATAAAACCAAACCCTATCATCTATTTTGCATGAAACCTCACCTTAGCCCACTAGCTCTCCAAACTCCACGTTGTAGGAGGGTCCAAAGCCTTCAAAAGCTCCAAAATCTCCTCTTGATCTCCTCCAATCCCCTCCTTTAGCCTTAGGGGAGAGCTCTTAGAGAGAGAGAGAGAAAATGAGTTGGAGAGGGTGTGGTTGGCTGTGAACAACAGAGGAGGGGTGTGGTCTTTTATAGACTGCTACATTTGCATTTAGGTCCTCTCTCTTTTCATATTTGCAGCAGACCAAAGTCTGCTGCGAAGGGCACTGCGTACCAGTACGCGAGGTAGTGTCATCGGTTTAACGGTTACGCAGCAGCCAAACCCGAGAGCTGCTTCCTCGGGTAACAGAGCTGGTACAGCCTTTTTCACTCAAACCCGAGAGTTGTTGTTCTCGAGTGCCTGCCTGGTACTGGTACCACTTTAATGTATTACCAGTTAACAATACTCCAGACTGCAATTTGCATTGTTTCGACTCCATTTCGCGCCGAGCAATGCTAAAACCTTTCTAACTCTCTTGAAACTCAACTTTAACCCTTCCAATATTATTAAAATGTTAAATGGACCTTGTCCAACTATTCCTCTCTCACACTTTAGTCAATTCGACTTAAGTTCGATATTCTCTACCGAGTTTCAATATATTACAATCCTCGCCCGGCAAAAGAAAGCGCTGCGTAATCACTCCATCCTATAAGTCAAAGTATTATACAACAACTATAAGTATTGGGAGACTACTTAAAAGCTCAAGAGCATGATGTGGGAGCTTTTTTTTTTTTGAAATCCTCTTGAGGTATGAAATTCTAAGTTTCATGGAAGAAACTTTCTTTTAAGATTCTAGTGAAAAATAGTAATTGATACCATTTTGATGGTTTGGATGGTGTTTGGAAAGTGTTAGATTGTTTTCGGTGTGAAAATAGCTCGAAGACATACTTCAAAAGGCAAAATTTGCAAAGCTGCAAATTTGTTGTTAGTATCTAGACTGAGAATAGAGTGCCAATACTCAACTATTGGGATAGCTGAGAGAGCTCTCGAGTTTTACATAACTCACTTAAGTACTGGTATTGAACTTGGAGTACCAATACTGTAAGGAAGTGAATTCTCGAAACTCGAGGATTAGACTTCGGCCAGAATCGACTAGTTGTCGAGTGCGTAGGCTTCGGAAAGTCCGAAGATGGCTATAATGCATATGGTGCGTTAAAGAAGTGTCCGCGGGAGCACCAGTGCAAAACTTGCACTGGAGTAGAAATGCTCTCGGGGACCGGTCCCTGGCAGGGAGGGACCGGTTCCATCAGGCTAGGCTGCGGGGGTCTCTGATGAGACCAGTCCCTGATAGGCAGGGACCGGTTCCCGAACGTTGGCCTGGCGAAAATAGCCGAAAATTGGCTAAGTCCCGAAAACTCAGCTCTCGGGAACCGGTCTCTCGGACAAGGACCGGTCTCCCGGGGACCGGTCTCTCAAGCAAGAACCGGTTCCCGAACGCGAAAACCCCTCTGCCTGAGATGGCAGCCTTCGGGGACCGGTCTCCCCGAGCTGGGACCGGTCCCTCACTGCGAAAATGCCCAGAAAGGGCTGATTCTAAAGATGAAAAGTTGAGGGGGCTATTTGCAAAATGGCCTTTATTAGAGGTGGGGGACCTCTCTCTCTCCCTCTCAGCTGCTTTCTCTCTCTCTTTCACNTTACCCGAAGGCTCGCCTACAGCTCACTAGCCATCTCGACACGTAGGGAGAATTAACTCACACTACGGACCCGAGACCGTCTGGCGGGGCCAAATAGGCAATCCCTGGCGTGACCAACATCCGGAGCGCACTACTTGTGTGGGGCTTCCATCACAAGATTTAAAACAGACCGTGAGCATGATCCAATCCTCTAAGCTCGAGGATACCCTGTCCTCTAGGGTTACAATCATCATATAGTCCATAGGTTTCATATACACTATGACTCACATATGTCACTCGTTCTTTTGTTCACTATAAACTAGATGCCACTCGTTCTTTACAAGTTTCCAATGCAATAGCCAACACATTACTAAATTCCCATCAACACTTATCATCTCATTATAGGGTTCCATATCACATATATAAACCTCAAGCATGCTAGATATAAGTATTAAGCTAAATACATTATTCTACCAAAGAACATGCAAGGTATAGAACCAAACCATCATTTATCACCCTATAATGCAAGATGTCAATATGCAAATTGATCAATATAAAACTTAGACATAAAAGGGAGCCCGATTGTTTCGGGATGGACACCACCCACCTTTTATAGCGTTCCGATTGCTCGTCGTCACTCGCAATCGGCCTCCTGCGGCACACGCCGCACGGCTCGACCCAACTGAAGCACAACTGCCAAATGACCTCCTATTCGCGATCCGTCTGTTCTGGAGTTTATTCCCCGACACCACGATACTACGATTCCATTTCCATGATTTTTGGAAGCTTTCGCCGCGAGCTGCGGCAATCTGTACCAAAATCGGCCTCTTCTTCGATATCTTTGTAACGGCTCAACGGATTGCCAAACCGTCGCTTCCAACGCGTTCAGTGACCTATCAATTAGGTTTACAGAGGGTTAAAAGAGATCAAACCCAACTACTTCTCAAAATCCCATTTTGAGCCCTAGGTTCATAACTAGGCAACAAACCACCATTAGAGCTTTGGATTTAAACATAATCCATCTAATTAGCATCTAGGAAAGCTACTAAATCCATTTCTAGAGCATTTAAATCACACCCTAGAGATCTACCATTAATAAGCATCAAGCTTACCTCTAGGTGCTAGCTCCAAGGTTGAGAGGAAGAAGAAGATGATGGTGGTGATGATGATGCTTCTCTCCTTCTCCTCCCTTTTCTTCTTCTCCTTTTCCTTCTCCTCTTTCTTCTTCTTCTTCTTCACGTTTAGAGAGAGAGAGAGAGATGGAGAGATGTGAGGGAGAGTGAGGGAATGAGAGAAAGAGAGAGAGAAAGTCCTCTCTTAACCCCCTCTCATATTGTAACATTTCCAAATAAGCCCCTCTACTTCTCAAACCTTGCAACAGCCCAAACTGGGTGTTTTTCGCGCTCGGGGACCGGTCCTTGCGGTGAGAGACCGGTCCCCGAAGGTCCAGAACTCAGCCTCAAGGACTTAGCCAAATTTTCAGCTTTTTCACCGTTTCTTCTCCGTTTTCGCCCGTTTTCGCTCGTTTGACCTCCGATTCGTTTCAAATCGAACCGAGACTCTTCAAACATGTTTTCGAGCATGTTTTCATCATCTTTCCATCCTCGCTAATGCCGGATTTAGCTCACGGCCCAACATAGCCTTTCGGCTCCGTTTTAGCGCCTACGCGCATCGAAACGCCCGAATGCTTCCGGACCTCACCGAACTTCACCGGAACCTTTCAAATGGTCTTCCAACCAAATGTACACCGTAACTTCATGATTTTAGAAGTCCGATACCTTACAAAAAGTCCAAGAAGAAGAAGAAGAAGGTCTTCTTCCCTCTCTTCTTCAAGCTAGGGCAAGCTTGGAGCTTGGCTTAGAGGTAAACTCCAAACCCATCCATGGTAGATTTCTTAGGATTGGGTTTTGTTGCTTAGAATTGGTTCAAATGGAACCTAGAGAAGATAAGTAGATGGTTCGGGCTCGCAATCGAAGCTCGCACCACGGATTTCTCCCTCGTTGCCATTCTAGGGCACGGATTTGGGATTTTGGTAAATCTAGGGTTTTGATCTATCTTAATAGGTCGTAAAGTGAATTGCTAGGTCTCGGAACGCGTCGGCGAAGACGGTTTGCCGATCCGACGAGCGAGTGCGGAGTTATCGCCAAATCGGGTACTCGAGGGCTCGCTTCGCCCCGAGGAGTTGAAGCGGCGTGCAAAGACCGCAGCGTCAAGTTTTCTACCATCGCGGCATCGCCAAGAGGTGGGTGGTGTCCATCCCGAAGCAATCGGGCTCCCTTCTATTTCTTAGTACATGTCGATTCTTGCATCTTGTATTATTGCATTATAGGATGATTGTGCATTGCCTTTCCTTATGCTTTCCTGCTTTGATGATATCGTAGCATGTATTGATATCTTGATATAGTGGAATCGATAAGGATTGGGTCAAATTGTGAATCCTATAGTGCAAAGAAAGAGACACACGAGGGCTTAATGGTTGTCAAGTGTTAAACAAAAGAACGAGTGCATCTAGTCGAAGTAACAATGGAGAGTGGCAATCTAGTTAATTAGTGTATAAGAAAGCAAATGAGCACATATGAGTCATGAGTGTATGTGAAACCTATTGACTATATGATATGGAACCCTAGAGGATAGGGTAT